>NC_034590.1:54872985-54935306 GCF_900095145.1 Mus pahari | reverse complement strand
TCTCTCTCTCTCTCTCTCTCTCTCTCTCTCTCTCTCTCTCTCTCTCTCTCTCCCTCCCTCTCCCCCCCCTCTCACTTTTCTTTCACCCTTTCTGACACATCTTCAAGGGGATCTTGACCTTCCATTGTAATCGCATGGCTACTGGAGTGGATTGCAGATTTAATAATTCTTCCTCATTGGTTCCTGGATTTCTTCTTAGAAAAGTCATGTCACAGAAGCCACTGAAGCCTGGGCACACAGTGCTCATATACTGACTGAGTAAGCCTACAGAAGATGACCCTTTTCCTGAGACTCTTGTGTGCTGTGTGTGACCTCATTGTCAGTAAATGGAAGGGAAACCATTCTTCATCAAGTCTTGCTTATAAACTAGCAACAGCCACCCCCAACAGTTTGTGATAGACATCTGCCAGTTAGACCCAAAGGAAGGAGGAAGGGCCCCAAAAACCGGTGCAGTGAATTCAGATGTTCACAAAACTGCAACTTTGTTCAACATTTATCTTACAAAAGTAAAACCATCTTGAATTTTTTTTTTTTGCTTGCTTTTGGAATTTTGGTCTTACCTTTTATTTTACTTTTGTAAGATTTTGTTTTACGTGTGTGTTTTCCTGCATGCATATCTGTGTACCAAATGTGTTCAATACCTGCAGAGACTAGAAGAGGGCATTAGATCCTGTGGAACTGGAGCTATAGATCTTTGTGGGTGCTGGGAATTGAACCCTGGTCCTCTGGAAGAGCACCAGATGTTCTTAACCACTTACCCATCTCTCCAGTCCCCTTCTATGTGCTTTTATTAGGTTTTCCAATTCCCTTACTTTAAAAATCATATACTTTAAAAAAGTTACTTGTACCTAGTCAGCCATCATTGGGAAGAGAGGCCTCTTGGTCTTGCAAACTTTATATGCCCCAGTACAGGGGAACACCAGGGCCAAGAAGTGGGAATGGGTGGGTATGGGTGCAGGGGGGGGGGTTATAGGGGACCTTGGGGATAGAAAGCCAGGTGTGGTGGTTTGTGGTTTCAACCACAGTGCTCAGGACGTATATCCATGGGGTTTACTGGCCAGTCAGCCCCACCCACATGGGAAGAAACTCTGTCTCTAAAAATTGTCAAGTGCTGTCTTCTGCCTTCTGTGCATACACGTGCACTTGAACACATGGATGTATATAGACACAGGGTGTATATAGACACAGGGTCAAATCAAGCCATCATGCACCTCACCACTGTGCTACCCATGAATAATAAAAAGAAAAGAGCTTTTATTTACCTGGGGAATTTGTTGTTTGTTCTAGAAATGTTTGTGACAGTAACTCATTTTAATCTCTCTCCTTTTTGGCAGAAGTGAATTCATTGCATATTGCTTAATATATTTTTCTATTTGTTTTAAATAGACATTTGTCTGACCTAAATTTATTTTGTTTTGATCTAAAAAAAATCTTTTTCAGATAGTATAAATATAGATTTATGATTTTGGCTCAGTGTATAGGTTTCGTCTCTCACATAAAAGCTTTAATCCATTTATAGTTGTTTTTCTGATTTTTTTTACAAGGGTGGGCTGTGAATATTTACTAAGTTACACTCAGTTTTAGAAAGGAAAATAAATCAACATTTTCTAGTTTTTTATTACACTCTTCCTAGGGTCCTCCATCCACTTCCATTAAATTGTTGGAGACAGGCAAGGAATTTAGTAAAACTGTCTGTTTTCCTGTTTCTTTGGGTTAAATGTTCACATTTTGAGATCCTCCCTTCCACCATTTTCTCCCATGAAGTAGAATCCTGTTCTGAGGATGAGGGAAAGGAAGTACCTCAATCCTGCAGGTGGGACATCCACAGAGTCAGGTCTGCTTGCTGGGAGACTCAGACACAGTTTCTTTAAACTGGTCTTTGAAGGAATGACACATTTGGTCAGTCCTCACCACAACCACAAGGGGTTGAGTGTTAGCATCATTTATCCACCAAAATGGTGAAGGAAGACCCCTGCCCTGTGGTTATGATGAACGCTGGATATATGATTCCTACTTTGGACAGAGGGGCTAGCCAGACTCACTGTCAGCCTGGTTGGGTGGCTTTTTACTTGTGGAGGAAAGGGGAGGAGGCTTATAAGACTGAAGAAGCAAATGAAACTCACAGGTTAGGAAGTTCCTAAAAGTCCCAAGCCCCATCCCCATGGATACGTAGACATATGGAAAGCAACTCTCAAACTGACCAAGTTGCCTATGGTTATATGGGAAGCCCTCTGGATACAGCTTTCATGAGCTGTGACCCATGCCAGGGTGGATATGTTTGGTAGTGACAACTACCTTTGAGTGATCCATGACCCTGTAAGTGATCCCTTCCCCCAGACTCCTTCAGTAGCCAAATACTGTTGTAAGTCATCCAGCAAGCTCACAGGCTCACTATGGTAGACTGAGGTAGAATTATTTACTTAGTCTATTCAGTGCTCAATCTGGAGTGAATACACATTCTGTCTCCCCAGGAAAAGTCAAACAAGACTAATGGAGGAGACAACCCAGACACAATAGGGGTTCACTTCAGCAGCTAAGTGCCAAACAAGAGCAGAACATATAGCTCTGTAGGATCAAGAAAGATGAGCTATTTGCGGTACCCATGGGAGGGTGTGATTGGCTATCAGAGGACCAAAATCTCCTTCCCAGAGTCGGGCAGGAGCCGTGCCTGCTCCTCTAGCTGAGACGGTTCAAATGGGGAGTTGTGCCCTGGGCAACAGAGTGAGATCAGAGCTTGTTGACAGGTTATGAGAGGCTCTCCCAGGAACTGCAGAGCAGTGCAATCTGAGTTTGAGTTTTGCAGCAAGTTCTCATGCTGCTCACTAAAGCCACAGCTCTGAGTTCCTGTGGCAGTACTTGTGGCTGGCGGTCCCTGAGTAGCACCCATGGACTCTGCACTAAGCAGTGGTGGCCTTGCTCCATTATTTTACAAAGTCTGAGATGAAACTCTAAAGAAATTAGAGACTTCAAGGAGAAGGGCATGGTGAGGCCCACTACCCTGCACTGTCCTATGCTCTCTTCTTCTGTGGGAATGGGGTTGCACTGGCCAGACAGCGAGTTTTCTTTCCTTTGGGCATGGCTCTGAGCAGACATGACAGGTGTCTGATAACTTTGTCTTCTGGAGGGTTGGCACATCCTCTTCCTATTTGTTCTAGGGAATTGTGTTTAGAATTACAAAATCAGGTTGGTTATTTATGACATTTTAACACTTAAAAATAGTAATTAAAAATAGGTTGTATCTTAAATCAAACCAAGACAAAATAACCTAGGGTTGGTTCCTTTATTAAAAATATTTCATTAACACGTGCTAATCACTCATTTCCATAAAGGCATACATACTGCATGCACTGGCAAACCTGACCTCATATTTTCTTTTACAAAAAATTCTGTTTTGAATCTTATTCCACCAACTGCATCCTTCCTTTTTCTTCTCTCTGCAGTAATCCTGGAAAGATGAGGGAGGAGTCACCCGGAAGAAAGCACAGCGGGAAGACAAGTATTCATGTGTTTAAATGTTGATTTGCACTCTACACTCTCACATGTATGAGCGGAGAGTCCAGTAGCAGTGGACTCAATGCTTAGCAGTGTTGATAGCATGGAGCAGAAAACCAAGGGATTGGGTGAGGGCATCGTGTTAAGTCCCAGTTAACAGTGCCTCCTAGAAATATCTCTTTTTAGAGTGTGCTCACCTCCTCAAGGTGACTCATAACTCGCAATGTACACACTGCGTTTTTACTTTGGGCTTTCTGTTTACCTTGCCGACGAGTCTTGGCTGCTTCCCAGCTGTTCCTGGCCCTTCGTTCTTTCCTCTAGTTTGTCTTTAAATTTGAGATGTGTATTTTTGCTTGTCTTGTCTAGTTATGGCTTGTTTTAAATTCATTTCACATTATTTGGGTATTTGACTTGGGAATTCTTAACTATGAGATGAGGGAGAGAGAAAGAGAGAGAGAGAGAGAGAGAGAGAGAGAGAGAGAGAGAGAGAGAGAGAGAGATTCCCTCACTTGTCCTTCCAAGGACTTGCCCTTAGTTGCTAGAAGGGAAAGAAAGCCATCATACAGCATTCACAGGATAATGACAGGTAGAGTCCTGGCTTTTGAACCTCAGAGTCCTATGTCATGGTGATTTAAGGGCAATTTTTTTCCTAGAACATTTTGAATGATGCGCTTTTTTTTTTTTTTTATCTTTCAAGAGTCTGTATTTGGTATCAGTATCAGAGGCAATCCATTTTGTACCAAATTCCTCAGAAGAGATTGGTAAAAGCTATATTTCTTCCCCTCAGTTTTGGAGCCCAGACTGGACTGCAGTCTGTATCGGCTCCCACAGAAGATGCACAGAAGGGGACAGTGCTGGGCTCAGAGGCACAGCAGGGCTCTGCTGGGTACCAGAATGTCTGCAGTCTTTTTTTTTTTCTGAAAAGGATACCCTGATTCAACCTATCCATAAACTCCCCAGCATCCTCCTGAAAACAGGAACCACACTCGTCTCTGCTACAGAGTCATCTCCTCATGCTTCCAACTTAGCCTGAAGACACTGCTCATTACAAGTATTTGTACCTCTGTCCTTATAAGGAGAGAAAGGTCATTTTATGCAATTTCATCGATGTTCATCTAGCCCCAAACAATGCTTGGAATATTTTAGGCTTAGAATAAACACTTCTGAGTGATGGAGTGACCTTCTAAGTAGATGCATAAGTAGGGAAGTTAACGGTGAGAGTTGAACCACACTCTTGTTCCTTAGGTCTAAGATGCAAAGGCCTCCACACTCTGGCCTCTTGCAAGGTAGGTTATGTCTCCCAGGCCAGGTGTCCCAAGGCTGGCCCAGAGGCTCCTTTTTCCTTAATGGCTCTTAAAGCAATGGTGTGACTTATAATTGAAGGCATCTTGGATATGTGCATCCTGTTGTTCTCATGTTGTTTCTTTTTGAAAAATATGATTGACAGGGGATGTATAATATTCTCTCCTTCAAAAGTAACTAAATGCATATCCATCCAGGAAGGGATTGATTTTTCAATTAGATCTTTAGTTCTGAAAGTTATACCCTTTGCTTTATATGGGTTTACAATGTTGCTTTTCTGTTTTGTTTTTTAAAGATTTATTTTTTATTTATATGCATATCTGCTTGGCTATGTGAGTACATACTATGCATGTTCAGGTGATGTCAGATCCATTGGAACTGGAGTCACAGGGGGTTGCAAGTGGCCCAACATGGGTTCTGGGAACTGAACTCGGGCCCCCTTGTGGGACAGCAAGTCCTCTTAATTGTTAAGCCATCTTCCTGGCATCTCCAATGTCATTGATTTTTTTTTAATGAAAAAAAAACTTTAATTTTTAAACTAATAAGGATGCAGTGGGAAGATTGTAAAACTTATGTAGCCACACTTACGAGGCAAGTTAGATGTGAAGATCTGGAGTCTGCCATAGAAAGACACTCCTGCTCTATTGTTCTGCGTTTGCACATGCACGCACCCACCAAGCTCTCCTTAAAGAGAGATTGGCTGGAAAATGGAGGCTAATGTCTAGTCTGGCGATTGTTAGTTACTTGCAAGCAAGCCAGAAGTGGGCAGGAAGACCAAGTATTCATTAGAACTATAGAGGAGAGAATGAGCTTGTGGTGAACAGTAAGACTGTGTGCCACTGTAGATACTAGGAAGATGGCTAACAGTTAAGAAACTCTCTGTTCCATAAGAGAGCCTGAGTTTAGTTCCCAGCACCCATGTTGGGCCACTTGCAACCACCTGTAACTCCAGTTCCAAGTGATCTGACATCACCTGAACATACATAGCATGCACTCACATAGATGAAAAGACATGCACACAAACACACATAGCATGCACTCACATAGATGGCAGACATGAGCATAAATAAAGACTGCGTTTGTCTTGCAGGACAGTGCCAACAGACCTTCTCCGCAGGGAGCTTCTAGGATTCAGCCTCGCACAGTTCATTGGCTGAGATTCAGCCTCGCACAGTTCATCTGATGATACCCTTTTTGCTCATGTATCTTCAGAGAAGGCCAGCTCATCAGCCACATGGGATTTAGCTCAAGAAGGTGAGAATTAACTGAGGTTCTTTTTAAAATTCATTTGTCTAAGAATGTCTATCTTTTAATTAAGCATATTTTAAAATTTTATTTTAAAAGATTACTTTTTTAGTGTGTGTGTGTGTGTGTGTGTGTGTGTGTGTGTGTGTGTGTGTGTGTCACATGGTGTTTGTGCCCAAAGAACCTAGAAGATGGAGTCCCAGCCCCAGGATCTGAGTTGTCATAGGTGGTTGTGCACTATCGGATGTACTGGACTCAGGTCCTCTGGAAGAGCAGAAAGAGCTACTAACTTGAGTCACCTCAACAGTCCTGATTTTATATTTTTAAACTGATGCATATGATTAATAACTTGTACTCATTAATGAGATACCATGAGATGCTTCAGTACTGGCCTAAAACAGCTCTGACAGACCTGCCTTCCCAAACATCTACCTTTTTTTCTTTTAAACTACAAAAATATCCCAAACCTTTTCTTGTAGCTCTTACCTCTTCTCACCGCCCCCCCACCCCACCCCCCAGCCTACTGGAACTTCTTGCACCTTCTATGTGGAATGGGATTCCTGTTGCTGGTCTGCCTTTTGCCACCTCTGCATAGCACTTCTTTAAATCCCTTCAGCAATTTTCCAGAATCTGCATTTTTGTAGCTGACATCCAGACACTTTGCCATGCATCTTACCTGTGCTGTTTTCAGGCAGCCTGGGGAGCAATGTTCTGGGATATGAAGTCTGTGTTTATCAGAGCTGAGGCTGAAAGCAGAAAGCAAGAAGAAGGCTTTCTGCAAGAGAAAACTCCAGGACAGGAGTGGATTGTGTTATGTCAGGATGCAGAGGGGTGAGCAGTGTGTGTAAGACCACCCCTGGCAAAAGGGATGAGCAGTGTGTGTAAGACCACCCCTGACCAGTGGAAATAAATGAATACTTCATTCCATTCACCTTACAGGCAATAGCCAACTTCTCTTGGGCTTTTATTGGAGAGCTGATTTATTTTAACTTGAAATTTGAAGGCAGACATACTCGAGTTCAAACATGAGCCTTGCTGGCTGCTCTTCTCCATGAGACCTTGGCAAAGTCACACAGATATAATCAATTTTGTAGTGATAAAGTGAAGATCTGCCTCCTGGGAGAACTAAAACGACTTAAAATGATTAGACAGAGCATTTGCATTTGACTTGTTCCATAGTGGTTCCGCTAAAACAGATATCCAACTGCGCATGCATACGTGTGTGTGTGTGTGTGTGTGTGTGTGTGTGTGTATGCACATGCATGCGTGCGTGTACACACACACACACACACACAAAGGAATCAATCCAAATATTCACTCACAGATGAATGGACAAAAAAATGTGGTCTATAGACACAATGGGATAGTATTCAACCCTGAAAAGTAAGGAAATTCAGACTCACATTACTAATGTGATATTGAGGAAGTTATGTTAACTGAGATAAGCCTGTTACAAGAAGGCAAATATTGTATGAATTATCTAGTATGGTCAAATCCATAAAAATAGGAAACAGAATAATTGTGGTTTCCAGAGTCCAGAGGAAGGTAGATTAGGGAGGTGTTTGATGGACATCAAGTTTTAGTTTTGTAAGATGCAAAGAGTTCTGGGGGTTGGCCATTTGCCACATGGAAATACTCTGTGCTGGGAATCCACACCTACAAATGGTTAGGATACATTAGGTTTGGATTTTATCCCCTAAACCATGTGTTAAAACCTTGCTCACCAAGTAAGGCATTATCAGGAAGTGATGCAGCCATTAGGAAATGGGACCTGCTGGAAGGAGGTGAGGTCATTGGTGTGTCCTTGGAAAGGAAACTGGTCCACTGCCCTTTTGGCCTTCATGAAATGAGCTGCTTTGTCCCACCGCATGCTCAGCCCCGTGCCCTGACACTCCTCTTCCTCCTCAAAGGCTCAAAGCTTCCTAACCAAGCAATCATCAACTGAAACCTCTGTAAACCCAAACTGAGTCAGTCTTGCCTCCCCGACAGCTTATCTCCTGTATTTATCTCACTGACTAATACAAAGAGTAATTTGTTGTGCATGTTTTATTACCATTAAATGTTACGGAGTTTAATTGAAACATTTCATATTCTTAGACCTGGGGCTGGTGAGATGGCTCGGTTGGGAAAGTACTTGGGGCACAAGGCTGAGGAACTGAGATCTGAGTTCAAGCCCCAGAACTCACATAAAAAACTGGGTATGGTGGGACCTGACTGTAATCCCAGCTCTAGGGAAGTGGAGACCGGAACAGCCGTGGGCTCACTGGGCAGCTAGTCTTGGTGAATTAACAAACCAGTGAGAGAAAGAGCCTGTCTCAAAATGTACACACACACATGAACCCGCATACAAAAGAGCACCTGCGTACTCCAGAATAGGCACACACATATATGCACACACGAGTGTGTTAATTAGATAAACCACAGTTGTGCATTTACTGTGACCGTGGTTCTGACTGCCATCTCTCTTTACATGAAGATTTTGTCTCTGTGCAGTCACCTTTCATTTCCTTTCAGCTCTTGTGAGATTTTGTTAGGGTGCCTCTCTTAACAACCGAAGAGGTCAGATGACATTTTCTCTCTCACCCAGAAAGCCTTTTTGCTTTAAGTAGGAACCGAGGCTTCTGTGTGCATTCTCTGATCAGACATGTGCGTGATTTCTGACACTCCTTTTCTGAGGCGTGCTGGCTTTCTTTATACTCTGCCCACCTTGTTAATGGACTGTGCCTTTTCTTTGAACTCCTTAATGACTCTACAGAAGTGCAGCTACGTTTTGTTCAATTTTCCTTTGAGATAAGTTCTTTCTAGGTAGCCTAGACTGTTTGTCAGCTTATGGTCCTTCTGCCTTTAATTCCAAGTGACATATGCTACCGTGCCTGGTCAATTCAATTTTTTCCTAAGGAAATGATAATTTAAAGACCAAGAGGTAAGGAAGTTCAGTGAAACATGATTTAGAGTGGTAACATTGTAGAAAACCAGAAATGATCAAAAATAAGTGTTAAACAGGATAAAGCTATATACAAATAATAATCACTTATATATTAGGAACTTTGTGTTCATTAAAGATTATTTTAAAGTATTTAAAGGCATGAACTACAGTTACAGTGAGCTATTCTATCCCTGTGTCAGAAACAGAAGGATATATGTGTGCTGGTTTCTTTTAAATTAAAAGATTATGACTCAGAGAAGGATACCAGGAGAACTACAGAGGCTGAAGCATCAATCACCGCCCTGCATGGGTCTTTTGCATATATACTATAGCTTTCAGTTTGGGACTTTTACTGGACTCCTGAATGAGTGAATGAGCAGGTGTCTGATTCTTGTGCCTTCTCTTGGACTGTTTCTTTTTTTTTCTTTTGGATTGTCTTATCCAACTTCATTATGATGGTTTTTGTTTTATCTATTTATATTTTATTTTGCGAAAAAAGAAAAAATATTAATTTTTAACTTCTTAAAAATTGATTGTTTGAGAATTTCACAGCCCCAATCTCACTCATTTACACATTCCTCCATATCTGCTCTATCCCTTTGCAACCTCCTCCCTAAAGAAGACAAGCAAGCTCTCCAGTGACTTTCTAAGGTGGGACCATTCAGGAGTGCACAGGCTGCAGAAGAAGCGGCAGAGCAGCTGGGGCAGGGTCTTACATCTGCACCCAGGAGGTGGGGCTGCTCTGATCTAAACAGTCACACATCACCTAAAGGAATAGAAATACCAGGACTAAATGGGTTTAGTTCAGAGTTCTATCAGCTCTTCAAAGAAGATCTAATTCCAATACTCCTCAAACTATTCCACAAAACAGAAATAGAAGGTACTTTACCTAATTCCTTCTATAAAGTCACAATTGCTCTGATACCTAAACCACACAAAGACCAAACAAAGAAAGAGAACTTTAGACCAATTTTCCTTATGAATATCGATGTAAAAATACTTAATAAAATTATCACAAACCAAATCCAACAACACATCAAAATGATTACCCATCATGATCAAGTAGGCTTCATCCCAGGGATGCAGGGATGATTCAATATATGGAAATCCATTAACATAATCCAATATATAAACAAACTCAAAGGGAAAAAACCCACATGATCATATCATTAGATGCTGAAAAAGCATTTGACAAAAATCCAACACCTGTTCATGATAAAAGTCTTGGCAAGATCAGAAATACAAGGCCCATACCTAAACATAGTAATAGCAATATACAACAAACCAGTAGTCAACATCAAACTAAATGAAGAGAAACTTAAAGCAATCCCGCTAAAATCAGGGACTAGACAAGGCTCTAGTAGTCACTCTCTCCCTACCTAGTCAATAAAGTATTCAAAGTCCTAGCCAGAGCAATTAGACAACAGAAGGAGATCAAAAAGAAACAAATTGGAAGGAAAAAGTCAAAATATCACTATTTGCAGATGATATGATAGTATACATATGTGACCCCAAAAATTCCACCAGAGACCTCCTAAACCTGATAAACAACTTTAGTGAAGTAGCTGGATGTAAGATTAACTCAAACAAATCAGTGACCTTTCTCTATGCAAAGGATAAACAGGCTAATAAAGAAATTAGGGAAACAACACCCTTCACAACAGTCACGAATAATATAAAATGCCTTGGTATGACTCTAACTAAGCTAGTGAAAGATCTGTATGATAAGAACTTCAAGTCTGAAGAGAGAATTCAAAGATCTCAGAAGATGAAAAGATCTCCCATGCTCATGGATTGGCAGGATTAATATAGTAAAAATGGCTATCTTGCCGAAAGCAATCTACAGATTCAATGCAATCCCCATCAAAATTTCAACTCAATTCTTCACTGATTTAAAAACGGGCAATTTGCAAATTCATCTGGAATAAAAAAAAGACCTAGGATAGCAAAAACCTATTCTCAACAATAAACGAACTTCTGGTGGAATCATCATCTCTGACCTTAAGCTGTACTAGAGAGCAATTGTGATAAAACTGCATGGTACTGGCACAGCAACAGACAGGTAGATGAATGGAATAGAACTGAGTACCTAGAAATGAACCCACACACCTATGGTCACTTGATCTTTGACAAAGGAGCTAAAACCTTCCAGTAGAAAAAAAGACAGCATTTTCAACATATGGTGCTGGCTCAACTGGTGGTTAGCATGTAGAAGAATGAGAATTGATCCATTCCTATCTCCTTGTACAAATCTCAAGTCCAAGTGGATCAAGAAACTCCACATGAAACCAGAGACACTGAAACTTATAGAGGAGAAAGTGTGGAAAAGCCTCGAAGATATGGGCACAGGGGAAAAATTCCTGAACAGAACAGCAATGACTTGTGCTGTAAGATCAAGAATTGACATAGGGGACCTCATAAAATTGCAAAGTTTCTGTAAGGCAAAGGACACTGTCAACAAGACAAAAGGGCCACCAACAGATTGGGAAAAGATCTTTACCAAGCCTACATCCGATAGAGGGCTAATATTCAATTCATACAAAGAATTCAAGAAGCTAGACTCTAGAGAACCAAATAACCCTATTAAAAAATGGGGTATAGAGCTAAACAAAGAATTCTCNACNGAGGAATACCAAATGGCCGAGAAGCACTTGAAAAAATGTTGAACATTCTTAATCATCAGGGAAATGCAAATCAAAACAACCCTGAGCTTCCACCTCACACCAGTCAGAATGGCTAAGATCAAAAACTCAGGTGAGAGCAGATGCTGGTGAGNATGTGGAGAAAGAGGAACACTCCTCCATTGCAGGTGGGATTGCAAGCTGGTACAACCACTCTGGAAATCAGTTTGGCAGTTCCTCAGAGAATTGGACATAGTCCTACCGGAGGATCCAGCAATATCACTCCTGGGCATATAACAATATGTATAAGGATACATGATCCACTATGTTCATAGCAGCCTTATTTGTTTTATTTTTATTTATTTTATTTTTATTTTTTGAGACAGGGCTTCTCTGTGTAGCTCTGGCTGTCCTGGAACTCACTCTGTAGACCAGGCTGGCCTTGAACTCAGAAATTCACCTGCCTCTGCCTTCCAAGTGCTGAGATTAAAGGTGTGCACCACCACGCCTGGCTGCAGCCTTATTTATAATAGCCAGAAGCTGGAAAAACCCAGATGTCCCTTATCAGAGGAATGGGTACAGAAAATTTGGTACATTTACACAATGGAGTCCTACGCGTCTATTAAAAACGATGAATTTATGAAATTCTTAGGCAAATGAATGGTTCTGGAGGATATCATCTTGAGCGAGGTAACCCAAACACAACATAACATACATGATATGCACTCACTAAAGTGGTTATTAACCCATAAGCTCGGAATAACCAAGATACAATTTGCAGAACACATGAAACTCAAGAAGGAAGACCAAAGTGTGGATACTTCGATCCTTCTTAGAAGGGGTAACAAATATTCATGGAGGTAGTTACAGAGACAAATTGTGGTGCAGAGAATGAAGGAATGACCATCCAAAGACTGTACCACTTGGGGATCCATCCCATATACAACCAGCAAACCTAGACCCTATTGTAGATGCCAACAAGAGCTTGCTGACAGGAGCCTGATATAGCTGTCTCCTGAGAGACTCTGCCAGTGCCTAACAAATACAGAAGCAGATATTCACAGCCATCCATTGGACTGAGCACCAGGTCCCCAATGAAGGAGCTAGAGAAAGTAGCCAAGGAGCTGAAGGGGTTTGTAGCCCCATAGGAGGAACAACAATATGAACTAAGCAGTACTCCCAGAGCTCCCTGGGACTAAACCACCAACTAAAGAAAACACATGGTGGGACTCATGGCTCTAGCTGCATATGTAGAAGAGGATGGCCTAGTTGGTCATCAATGGGAGTAGAGGCCCTTGGTCCTGTGAAGATTCTATGCCCCAGTATAGGGGAATGACATAGTGAGGAAGTGGGAGTAGGTGGGTTGGTGAGCAGGGGTATGGGGGAGGGGATAGGGAGTTTTTGGAGGGGAAACCAGGTAAGGGGTTAACATTTGAAATTTAAATAAAGAAAATATCTGATAATAAAAAGATTTTAAAAAAGAAAAGAAAAGCCGGGCGCGGTGGCGCACACCTTTAATCCCAGCACTCGGGAGGCAGGGGCAGGTGGATTTCTGAGTTCAAGGCCAGCCTGGTCTACAAAGTGAGTTCCAGGACAGCCAGGGCTATTCAGAGAAACCCTGTCTCAAAAAAACAAAAACAAAAACAAAAACAAAAACAAAAAAAGAAAAAAAAAAGAAAAGAAAGAAAGAACAAAAGAAAACAAAACAAAAATCTCACCATGAAAACTACAATGTGTCACACAATATACCCTTTTGTTTAAACAGCTTCAGTTGGAAATGTTCATTGCAATGAGTCATTGGTCTGGATTGAGAACTGTCTTCTGCTATACTTTCAACACTGCACACTCAATGGGACTTCTCTCTGATATTCTGCTGTTGTCCTATGTCATGGAGGTCTGTCTGCTTTAGTTGTGCAGGATTGGCCCTCTCACATACTCTAGTAGTGCATAGCTAGGGTAGATATTGGGATGGGCTAGCTGAAAATCCTGGGTCTGGGCCTGGGTGTTAGCTGACTTGAAGTTTCCACACCACTAGGGTCAGTTCTCCCACTTTGCCAAGGCAAGGGTTGGGGCTAGCTCATTCCCACTTTGCCATGGGCTGCTAAGGGCAGGTCTGGGTATCTCTCTTGTCCATGCCACTGCATGGCTGGAAGGGGGCCATCTCTGTTCATCTACATGGACCAGGCGACAGCCCAGACATGGCTTTTGGTAGTAACATAGGCCATAGACATCAACACAGACCCTGGATGCTACAGGGCCACAGATGCAGATATGTCCTTGAGTGGTAGCATGGGCTGGGGCTTCACCATGGCCTCAGGTAGCAGTGCAGGCTACTCACATCAGGCTGTTCCTCACCACCCTCGAGTCTCCAGTTCTACTTCTCTTAGTAGTGTACAACCTGTTCCCCTTCTCATTCTCTCCCATCTCTCCATCACATATTTGCCCATGGTCGTGTTTTTACCTATGTGTCCCTCATCAGCAATGATCTCTTCTTTTGAAAGGTAAGATAGTTAAATATTTGTCTAAACTAGATTCCAAAGGAAATAAATCTGTGGACAAAGCTAAACACAGCACAGAAAACAAAACAAACACAACAATAACAACAACACCCCCAAACAAACAAACAAACAAACAAACCCTGTAATTGAACATAGAGTCATCCAGTCTCATGGTGGACCCACTTCCACAACCAACTAGAGAGATTAGCAAGTGAGCCAAACAGTCACACATGATGAGTCAGCTGTGGGGCTCCACTGTGTAGATACTTCCCTTCTTCTGGGAAGGGGATACAGCTCTGGGAGTCCCAGAAACTCACACCATGGGCAGTCTTCTCAAAGGAAGAAGTTATAGGCCCACTGGCACTTGTGTTTGAAAGTAGCCAAGGAGTTGAAGGGGTTTGTAGCCCAATTGGAGGAACAACCATATGAACTAACCAGTACTGGCTCTATTGAAGGACAAATTCCCCAAGAAACAAGACCAGCAACTGCCCTTGTGTCTCCCTTTCAACCTAAGCCTCTTGTTTCTCTTCTTCTTCCGACTCACTACCACCTACTTATTTGCTTCCTGCCATTCCTGGCCCAGTATAGGTGAGACCTATAGAGAGAAAACTTATTTTTAATAACAGAAAACCAGACAAGAAAGAATGATGAGTCAGATGAGGGTTGATGGAAGGGTAGATTGTGAAGTTTCAGCAGCAAGTGAAGACTATCAGTACAGTTCATGAAATATTTTGGATTGAGGCTTAAAGAAGTATAAACTTTGCTATATCAGGGGCTGGTTAGCTAGGACTGAGTTAGTAAGATTCAGTTCTGATTAGGAAAAGAACATTGAATTGGGGTCAAATCCTCTGGGAAGAATCTGCCCATGGGCAGCACACAGAAGCTGCGGTGCAGACACTGGCAGTTGAAGTTGGTAATGTGCTAAGCTCCCAGTTGGTACTGGTTTTGGCAGAATTAAAGCTGCAGCATTGAAGAGGTCTGGTAGAAAAGCCGAGGCTTGGCATTGCAAGAAGCCAAGAGAGACATTAGTGATGATTCAGCCTCAATTGCAGTGGAGAGCCTAGAATCTGGGACATGTTTGCCTGTCCTATGGACAAGTAGTGGCCATTAGATGACTAATCTTGGTTGTAAACTTTACAGACCTGGGAATGATCCGCTGAGAAAATGTCCTCATCAGTGGGTGTGTGGGCATGTCTGTGGGCACTATCTTCATTTATTTTGAGGTGGGAGGGCACATATAGACTGAGTGGGGGATTTTTCTAGGTCATATTAAAAAGTTGGCCAAGCACAAGCAGGGGCAAAAAGCCAGTAGGCAACATTCCCATGGTCTCTTAACTCTGCCTTGGCTTCTCTTGATCACGGACTGTAAGTTGGTAGATGCAATAAACTCTTTTCTCCCAGAAAATTAAAAAAAAAGAGAGAGAGAGAGAGAGACCACATTGTTTATATCTTGTGTACTGGCTAGTTTTGTGTCAACTTGACACAGCTGGAGTTATCACAGAGAAAGGCGCTTCAGTTAGGGAAATGCTTTCAAGAGATTCAGGTGTAAGGCATTTTCTCAATTAGTGATCAAGGAGGGAGGGCTCCATGTGGGTGGTGCCTTCTCTGGGCTGCTAGTCTTGGGTTCTATAAGAGAGCAGGCTGAGCAAGCCAGTGGAAGCAAGCCAGTAAAGAACATCCCTTCATGGCCTCTGCCTCAGCTCCTGCTTTCTGACCTGCTTGAGTTCCAGTCCTGCATCCTTTGGTGATCAACAGCAGTATGGAGATGTAAGTCGAATAAACCCTTCCTTCCCCAACTTGCTTCTTGGTCATGATGTTTGTGCAGGAATAGAAACCCTGATTAAGACATCTTGTATATGAAATGTCCCCCATAGGCTTGGATATTGAAAGCTTGGTCCCAGTTGGTGGTGATATTTCTAGGAGTGTGGGGAAACTTTGGGGAGTAAGGATTACCTGGAAAAAAGTGGGTTACTGAGGGCGCCCTTTTGGAGGCTGTACCTGGCCTCCATACCTTTCCTCCTTTTCTGTTTCCTGTCCACCATGAAATGAGAGATCTGTTATACACTATTCCCAGCATTCATCTTACCGCCTGTCCAGAGCATGGAGCCAAGACACCATGGGTTGAACCCTCTGGAACTGTGAGCAAAAGAAATATGTCTCTTAAGTTGCTTCTATCAGGTGTTTTGGACACAGTAGCAAGAAAAGTAACAGATAAGAATTCGGTATGAATAGTTTATAATACAGACATTTAGAAAAAAACCTGGCTCAGAAATAGTATAAACACTGATTATTTGGACCTCCTAAAATTAAAGATGATTTAATAAAAAGAAAAGAATAGAAAGATTCAAATGGAATAATTCAAAACACAATCAAGAGCTCTTGGGTAATCTAATATTATGTGTGTTTTAATATTATGTCCCATTCCCTGCACAAGACACATAGCATGGCTTGTATGTATTGGAGAAAAGATAAACATTTCATGTTTATTTGCATATGTGCATACTTATGTGTGTATACATGTGTCGACCAGAGATAACCTCAGCTGTTGCTCTTCAGGCAATGGCCTGCTGCTTTCTTGAGGTAGTGTCTCTCATTGGCCTGGAAACCTACCAAGTAGCCCAAGCTGACTGGTCACAGTCTGAGGGATATGCCTGTCTTTGAGTCCCTAACACAAAGATCATAATTATGCCCAAGTATAACCTGATTTTTAAAACCTGGGTTCTAAGACTCAGATTCTGGATTTCATGCTTGCAAGACAGGTCCTATACCAACTGAGCTGTCCCCTCGGCCTCTGTATGCTTTAATTTACCATATTTCAGAGTGCACAGCTCAAAGACAAAAGTTCTTTAAACAATTAGCCAGACTACGACTATCAGCCTGCAGCTCTCGATGCTCCTCCAACTCCACATGCACTATTGAAAAATGTCTCTTTATCTACATATAGGCAGTTTGATCTATTCAAACCCAAGTAAAAAACTCAGTTTGCAAACATCTGTTTGGAGCATCATCTGATTGTGCTTTGATCCCCTGACATTTATTGGAGGGGCACTGTATTTCACCCTGCATAGTCTCCCATTTCCTTAACTGTCCTTTCTGAACTCCCAAATGCTACATTTCCTAAACCTTATAGTTAGTTCCAAGGGGTCAATGAATTTGAGGTGAGTTGTTAGCAAGAATTCTTCCACTGCTGATCATGGTCTAGATGTGTAACTTTTCTAACAGAGATAGCAACCAGATGATTATTTTTTGAAATAATTATTATTTGAAATAATTCTGTCAAAACTAAAACCTTTGCCCACCCTGAGATGAATTTGTAGAGCGGAGATAGCTGCTTGTGGGAAAGCTGTCTTTGCCTCCTCCTGACTTACTCACCCTCCTAGCCCATTCTAGATTCATTTTATTGCTTTGATAAAATACCGTGGACCAAAACCACTTGGGGAAGAAAGGATTTATTTGGCTTACATTTCCAGGTCAAAATCCAACATTGAGGAAAATCAGAGCAGAAGCTCAAGGCAGGAGCTTGGAGCAGAATCCCTAGAGGAATACTACTTACTGGCTTGGGGACAGTCTCATGTTTACTTAGCTTTCTTACTTATATCACCAGGCCCACCTGTCTAGGAATGGAGCCACCTACAGCAGCAGGCCAGGCCCTCACAGATCAAGCAGCAGTAAAGAGAGATTCTTCCAGATGCAGTTACTGGTCAGTCTGATCTGGGCAATTCTTCAGCTAAGGCTCCCTATTCTCAGATAACTCTAAGATGTTATCAAGTTGACAATAAAAACTAATCGACATCACTTTCAGAGAAGTTAAGTTCTCAGTGTTTCCCAAACATGAACAGTACCTTTGAGAAGGATTACTGTGAACACAGAGATTTAAGTGCACCTGTGGCATGTTTTAATATACTGCGGAGTACATCTGTGGCATGTTTTAATATACTGCGGAGTACATCTGTGGCATGTTTTAATATACTGCGGAGTACATCTGTGGCATGTTTTAAGATACTGCAGACATTCTATCTACTGTCAACTGAATTTTCCCATCTCTCCCTGGCAAGAGCCACATGAGTCTGGCATCTGAGTTTTTTCTGACATGAATTCAGTTTCTGGGAGTATTAGGAGAGTGAGGGGAAAGGGGCTGGTGAGATGACACATTATGATCCGCTATTTTGGCCTCTTCATACTTATGATGGTTGTCATACACGGGCGTTCGGCAAGAACGGCTTGAAGAAGAACCCAAGTGGGATTGCAGATGGATTTGGCATGCAGTCATGGGATGTAGTCAGCACATAGAACTTGTGGAGAGCGGGAGGGATTGAGGAAGGGAGGACAAGCGGATGCTTTGAGAGATGTTCCCCTGACCTCCCTGCAGCCACTGTCATAAATTTTCTTAAATTAAAGGCCTTCTGCAGAGGCTTGGAGAGATTCACTCACATCTTCGAGGTTCTGGGAGCAGGATCCAGGAGCAAACTCTAGACTTACTGGCTCCCTGGTCTCAGCTAGCTCCTCAGACATACAGGATTTAGGGTACATGATAAGACCCCACACGTTTAGATTAAAAACAGAGTACTTTTATTAACACTCCATGCATCTTGCAAGGAAAAGGAAGTTGGCAGCCTTTGCAATCTCCCTCATCTCTCAGTATCTAGGGTAGGGCTTCTCAACAACGCTGACTCTGATCCAAGTATCTCTGTCAAGTATCTGCCACTAATGGGTGCTGGATTAAATACAGGAATTGAATAAGCATTGGAGCTTATAATATCACAGGATAATTAATTTCCTGCCCACTTAATCTAAAAATTAAAAACAAAAACAAAACAAAAGGCCTAGCATTTATTTCATATTGTTAAACATTTCATAATTCTAGTGATTTGCTCTTTTTATATTCTCCAAAATATTTTCTGTGCTAGATTGGAGGGGTGACCTTGTCCCCCTGTCACCCTCACCCTGTCACCCTAACACAGTTACACTGAGTTTGAGAAGCTTTGGAGTAGAAAAACATTCAAATATTTCCTTGTGACAAGTACAAGGAGCCTCTTGTCGAATGCATGCAGTTACTTTAAATACTCACTTGGCAATCATTTGGTGAGAAGCCCACTTATAAAGAAGACCATGCTAGAGAATAACAGATGAGGAAATGCAAAGGTAATTATCTCTGCAGTGAAGCACGTGTTGGCAGCCATTGCTGAGTATGCTGGTGTTCTCTGCTACAACCTTGACATTTCAGAGAAGGAAGATTCCACACATGTAACCTGATGCCTGATTGTGTCCATCCCACAACCACAATTCAATGTGCTTCCTTTTATATGTGCTCAGAAAAATGTATGCCATTAGCATAAATTATGGATGCAGATGAAAACATGTGCTCACTCTTCTTAATGGCCCTTATAAATCTGACACACCCTTGTCTGAGTTTCCAAGAAGTACACATGGCAGAAACATTACCATTTTTGGTCAGTCGGGGTCTTTTTTTTTTTTTTTTTTGTCAGACTCAAGGAGTCAGAGGGAAGCAAAAGTATTGATTTTGCTGCTTTAGGAAGGTCTTTGTTGGGCCTGTCACCCTTGTTAAAAAAGTTGAGACTATCTATGAATGGACGGGAAGCTTGGCTAACCTCAGAAAAATCAAAGCAATTTAGTGGTTCTGATATGGCGTCACCAGACTGCCTTTGATGGAGAAATTCAATGAAGTTCATCCCAGTTCCTCCTATTAGACTGTGCTCAGCAACACATTGATGGCCAGGATTCAGGAGAATGTGTGCCCATGGCATATTCTGCCTTTCTTACCCAATATAGGCTGAAAATGCACTGGGGATATTTTACTCTGAAAAAATTAAGTTTCATACAATTATAAGAAGGATAACATGTATTAAACACAGTAAGTGTCCTAAGTTTTTACAGGATCTAATAATCACCCCAGGAAAGACAGACCAGGATTCCCTCTGCAAGGAGTTAGGGTTTCTCATCCCCACAAGAGGCTGTTTAGCATCTCCACAGGAATACTGACTCCTTTGGTTTAACCAGACTTCCTTGGTCTGGACAGATGACAGGTTTCCAAATTTCCTTATATATTTGTTGTACCAAGACAAAAAAATCTCAGAGGAGTGGCTTCACTCTGTATTATTCAGATTCAACTGGATGATTATTTTCTTTGCACCTGACAATCCCCTATTATATGTTGTGGCATTGACTGTGGTAGACCTAAGTGGGTGGGGATGAGGTAATGAGGAAACTTTCCCATACATCATGTCACGGGATTGGGTAATTTTCTGGAGCAAAGGTCAGATGGGCAATTGATCCAAAGAATAAAGAATTTGATTGGCTTGCTTCTAGGCTATCCCCTGGCTCATCTCTCATTGTGTGAGCATCCTTCTCTTTGTTCATAAAGCATCAGGATTCTTGGGTTTTCATCCAAATTGACAGAGGCACACCCATCTCCAGAATATACTCCCTTCTCAGAATATTTTTGGCCAAAGTGGAGACCACTATTATTTAAAAAATAGTTAAAAGTCTGGTGACATGGCTCAGTGTGTAAAGGTGCCAACCACTCACTGCATGATGATCTCAGTTTGATCACTGGTGATTTGAGGGAGAGAAATGACTACTACTACATGTTATTCTGTAACCCCACACATACACACATACATGCAAATTAATAATGTGATTAAAATCTTTTAAAAATAAATGATCAGGAAAAAAGAGTTATCACAAAACCTTTAATAATATCATCTTTAAAATCTTTTTTTTCATTGTTCAAATGCTGCAAAAACTAAATGCATTTTATGCAGAAACAAAGAAACATTTTGGTTTACTAACCCCCATTATAAATGCAAATTTTGCTTTGTTTTAAGATCAAGTACTGAAATTTCTGAGTAGACTAATGATCTTGGGACCAGTGCATATTTGAGAGTATTACCTAATAATAACTGAAGTAAAAGAGTGTGTTATAAATGCATAATATAGAATCAGCATATATACTTATCAATGACACATAGATATTATGTAAGATTTTTAAATGATTTAAATATAATACATGCAAATATATTGATACAAATATGTATAGTTGCATTGTATGTAACTTTGAAACTTAGTCTACAAATGGCATCAGAATGTTTTTCAGAAGAATCACAATTAATAACCTAAAAAATAAAGCTACAAACATCAGTGGATTCACTGGTGAATTCTACCACACATCTAAGAAAAATGTATACCAGCTCCACACAATCTTTTTCAGAAGATGGAAGCAAAAAACACTCTTTATCTCATTCTATGCTGACAGGATTTCCTCAATACCAAGCCTGGAGACACTAGAAAAAAAGAAAACTATAGGCTAATGCCTCTTGTAAACTTAGATGCAAAAATGTCCTAGCAGTATGTTAGAAACTGAATCCACTAGCAAGTGAAAATAATTACACAACATGAACAAGAAAGATTTTTACAAGGATACAGAACTTCTCCAACTTGCAAAAAAAAAAAAAAATCAATTTGCGTAATCCACTACATTAAGGAGCTACAAAGAAAACCATACAACTGTATCAATAGATGTAGTAGGCATATTAGTTGAAATCTAATGCTCATTCAAGATGAAGAAAAAAAATTCAGTAAAACTAGGACTTGAGGGAAACTGCCTCAACTGGATAAAGATACCTACATCATACTCAGTGACAACGAGCTTGGAGCTCAACAAAGATCACAAAGAAGGTGAAGCTTTCCTCAGTCCCTGTGTTGGCTGCCTTTTAGTCCCTTGACACAAACCTAGAGATATATGGAAAAAGGAAATCTTAGTTGAAAAAAATATCTCCATAAGACTGGCTGGTAGGTAAGTCTGGAATATTTTCTTAATTTGTAATTTATGTGGGAGGGATTAGCCCATTGTGGGTGGCACCATTCCTTAATCAGGTGTCCCTTACTACTATAACAAAGCAGTATGAGCAAGCAAGCCATGAAAAGGAAGCCAGTAAGCATCATTTCTCAACTTCTTTAATTCCACCTCCAAGTCCCTGATTTGAATTATTTTTTGATGATTGACTGTGATGTAAAAATTAACTCTCCAAGTTGCTTTTTGTCATAGTGTTTTATCACAGCAATATAAACCTAAGTAAGACAGTCCCCTATACTTCATCTCAGTTTAAATTCCCAGCTTCTCATGCCCCTCTAGGAATATGTCAGTCTTAATCACCTTGCTCACAGCCAGGCTCAGGTCAAGGTGGCCTGGCAGTCATTCACCCTAATGTCAGAAACTGCCTCTGTGGGTTTGGAGGTCCTATGGGGTGGAGTGTTGGTCCTGCTCTAGGCTAGCCTGTGAGTTTCATTGTGTAGTTAGAGTGGCTTGTGGCTTAATAGGCTACACTACATAAACTACCACATGTAATACAAAACCATTTAGGCAAATCCAAACCAAATTTGTGGACCTTTCTCCAGCTACATTTTATTTTCAGCTTTACAGATATGCTAGAGAAAAAAGAAGAATCTTCCTATTCAGGTGCAGAGAACTCTGGGTGATTTGCAGCCTGACACTTGCAAGTCACATGGAAATGTATAGAAAGCGAAAAGACAGGGAGAGGGGAACCAACCTGGCCAAAGTTCCTGTGAGATCCAGTGTAAACCAGTGACTGTTAGGGACTTCGAGGTTGCAAAGTCCTGACTGTGAGAGAATGAAGTTCTGAGCCAGTGTTAAAAGTAACAGTAACAGATAATATTCATATTTCAAAATGTATACTGAAGTAAATAACTCAGCATATTAGCTGGCATGTCTGTTAGAATGAACTGGTGTGGAACCTAAGAGAAAAGGACAGAGCCTCCTTGCTCAGGTCACGTGAAGAGGGATCTGCTTACAAATTGTGAGTAGTATCTCCCCAAATTCATCTCTTTTTTTGAAATATGAAATCTTTAGAAGGCCCTTCAAGTTAATGGAGTTCTTGAGGGTATAGTCCTACTTGAATAACACTGTTGCCTTAAATGAAGAAACTTCTCTCTAACTACACCCACCAGGGAAAGGCCATAGGAGCATGGGAAGCCAGTGTCTACAAGCCATGAAGGCAGCAGTCACCAGAGCCCAACAGCACTGGTGCCCTAAACTCCATCTCCAGCCTCTAGGACTCTGAGAAGGTAATTTCTGTTGTTTAAGCCTCTAGGGCAATGCTGTGTTATTATGGTGATTCATCCTGACCCTCTATGTGTATTATATCCTGATAATGTGTCCTTTTCAAAAGGTGGGTTTTATAAATGGACAATGGGAAAATATTTTTATTGAAATTCAAAGTTTGCTTCCATTAGTGTAGCAAATTCCAGATGGGCTAATTGTCTAAATAATAGAAAAAAAGAGTTTAGCAACATTCTAAAGAGAAAAACACCACACAGAATCCATAGTTCATTAAAAACAATCAAGCTGATAAAGTCATGAGTTGTTTTTATGAAGTCAGTGCATTTAAACAGGATGAAACACCGTCATATAATGGGCCAAACTGAGAGGTCTCAGGTGAATAGCAGTTACTATACTTAGTTAGTATAGTTAGTTACTTCTCCATCCAAGGAAGCTCAATAAACTTAGTGTTTATTGTGGCTAGAAGACTCTTGATAAAGAAAGAATGAAAGTGATAATTCCTTAAGCTGTAAGTGATGTTTTCCTCAGACAGAATCAGTCAGCCCCATATTGAATGGTGAAATAAAGGAATATATGAACAAAAGTAAACAAATTTGCTGAGGAGGTATGGCTTTTTATTTTAACATAAAATATTTCCCCAGCCAATGACTATATGGAAACACAATGGGCAACATGTAAGCGATTGTTATAAAAACTTCTTAGAAGGTGAGCTACAAATTAGTGTGTAAAATCCAACCCACATAAAAATCATGGCCACTAACATCTATCAATAATATTTGTCATACCATGTTGGAAGCAATGGAACTATTTTAGGGGCCCTTTGAGAAACAGCCAGCCTTCCTGCTGTCCAAGGGAAATGCAAATGACTGTACATTACACAGGGGAGTTTCTCAAGCACTTTAGTTGATCTCGCATACCTGTGCCAGAGAAGTTTCCCCAAAGATGAAATTAGGTCAAGCATCAACTCAAAGGCTATCCTGCTGGCTTTGCTTTGTGTTTTGATATATTCTCACTGCATAGACCAGGCTATCCTGAAACTTACGTAGATCAAGCTTGCCTGAACCTTGTGACAACTCTCCAGCCTCAGCCTTCAGGGTGCTGGGATCACAGTGGGTGCCACAACACCTGGTTTTATAACTATTCTTACAGACTTTCTTTCCCACACATTGTGAGGGGGCAGTGACTGAAAAAAAAAAAGGCAATTATTTAGTTATAGTGTATTTGTTAAATAGTTTATAAGTGATCAATACATTTGTTATAGAAGCACAGGTACATAATACTAACATTTAGTTATATACAATATGGTAATCTTTTCCTGTTTGTCAATAGCTAATAGATGCACAGAGATCCTTTCTACAGTCCTCTCTGGTTTGAGTGATGGTTTCAGTACCTACGTTTAGTTTATGTCAACAACATTATTGTCTCTGTACACCAAAATTTAATTCTAATCTGAGATAAAACTGATACAAACACAATGTGTGTGTTGTCATTTCAAAAGTTTCTTTGTAGAACTTAGGTTATATTTGTTAATAGATCTATGTTATTTGTATTATCTGCTTTCAAATTCAACTCTATACTGGCAGCAGGATCCTGCTCAGGGTACATATTTTCAGTATTTGTAAAACTGAGTTTGTGTTCTTACTGATTATATATATATATATATATATATATATATATATATATATATATATATATATTTAATCACAAACATTTATCATCTACACCAGAGATTGCATACTTTGTTCTACAACTGACTAAATTGTATGTTTTAGACTTTTTGAACCTCTGCCATGGTTGCATGACTTTAATACGAAAGCGTCAGGGACAGAACACACATGTGACCTGGGCCATGCTGTAATAAAACTTTAGTTAAATGCAGGAGGTGGGCAGGATATGACTGTATATTACATCTTTAAATATTGTCATTTCCTATTTAATTTCTAATTTTGTACAGATACTTCTAATTTTCAATAGTTACTTACAGATACTATATGGTTTATTTAGTTTTATTTTCTTTACAGCCTTTCTTACAATGTCTTTCCCCACCCCAAATAATCTAATTATTCTCTAAAGTGTTAAATAGAACCAAATACGCTGAGTTCCTGCATTTTGCCTTTCATGTTACCTTTCAAGACACAAATTTCATGTGTGAAATGTTATCCTATGAAAACAATAACATCTATAGCTGAAGACCTTCCTGCAAGTTTGTTCATCACAAGGCATCCTATAAGGGACACTCTGATGATAATCAGATATAGTACCAGTAATAGCACATGATATAAAATAAAAGCATTAAAAATGAACTTAAGTTAAATAATGATCACAACATAGTAACCAACCAACCAAAACCAAATATAAAGTCGTTTTTACATCCAGCACAGGGGAAGAAGTTGGAAGAAGCCAGCCCCTCACCTGCAGATCCTGTTCTTTAAGAGTGAGTGCCTGTGTGAATGAGCCACAACACACATCAGCTTCTTGGACCTATAACAAAGACTCACTGCTCTAGGGAACCTGCCAGGCCTTAAGCCCATGGCTGTGACTGTTGAGCTACTGGACTGAGAAGCTACAGTGTTCTCTGCTTCTCCAGCATGCAGGCCGCCATTGTCTGACCACTCATCCCTTGTCACACACGTTACAAGTTTCTTCTGTAATAAACTCTCATTCCTTTGTTCTGTTCCTTTAGAGTTCCCAGCCCAACGCAGCAAAGAAGTGTGCTTTTCTCTCTCAACTCTCGAGGTGCACCTAAAATGCAGGATTACAAACTATTCAAAAGGACCAAACATTTCTTGTGGAAGTTTCCAGGACTCAGGGAACACTTTGTGCTCCAGTGACCAGGTGACAGGGAGGTTGTGCTGGGGCTGATCTCGGCCCCAGCAGAGCTTGGTCATCTAGAGTTTCCACTGGGGGAAACCCACCTGAAATGAAATGAATGGAACAATAGTAACGCAACCGCAAGACAAAGTAAGCAGCAGAAATGCAGAGATGGGTTAATGAATAAATAAATGGACTAAATCCACGAGGGACGTAATGAATCTTGGTGATTTTAGTAAAAGCAAAACAAAATAAGTGACAACAATGAAGTCTCAGTCTATAAAAGAGACATCGAAGGCATAATAGGTTTTGAAAGGTTGAAATTCAAGGACGGAAAACAAACTTGCAAGTAAATGCTAAATAAAACCAAACTGAGGGAATTATATTAAGTCAAACAAAATAGACTACAAAATAAAACAAAAACCTTAATTAGACCCTGGGAATAAAATTAAAATGGTAATAATAGACTGTTGACTCCATTTCGCATGGAGTGTATAGAGACCACAGAAACCACCTTGCTCCACTGTCCTAGTTAGACCAGATTTGGAGTGACACAGAGCAAGTCCTAAGGAGGCCTGAAGATGCAGCTTCCTCTCTAAGGGATTTTTCTGAGACCAAATAAATACAGAATAAACACAGAGATGGCAGCGGCTCACAGGCTGGACTGAGACCCTCTGGCTTTGAATTCCCCAGCTTCTCTGAACACCCATTTCTCAGTCTAGGGAAAGAAAAGAATGACTCTCTCTTTGTGTTAGTTCACTATGTATAATTATAACAAAATACCTGAGCCTTCATAGCTTCATAAAGGAGAAAAGTTTATTTAGCTCATAGTAGTTATGAAAAGCAAGGCTTTATTTATTTATTTATCTATCCTTATTTATTTATTTATTTTTGCTAGAGGCCTCTTGTTTTGTGACAAGAGAGGAAGCATAGCATCTCTACCCTCTTTCTCTCCATCCTATAAAGCCACCACTTTTGATCACGAGGCTCCACCCTAATGACCTCACTTAATTGTAATTCCTTCCTAAAGGCCTCCTTTCTAAGCGCCTTAGTTAGATAAATTTTCACCCTCTTAACACTTCACTGTGGTGATTAAATTCCACCACATGAGGCCTTGGGGGTATATAATCAAGCCATATCAAAGCCGTAGGACTCTCTCAGAGATTTCCCCAATGTACTGTGTCATCAGGAGGCACAGGGCAGAGGAAGGGAGGTCAGATAGGTCTGGCTAGAATCTCTAGCCTCCCACGTGTTAACGATGTGGCCTGGCTGTCTCTATCTCACATAGTTGAGCAGTAATTTTGTGCCTTGTAAAGTTGGGGTGAATGCCTCCATCTCAGAGGTAAGTGGTGAGACTTGAGATAGCCTTGATTCTATCACAGTAAGAAGACATGAAAGGGGGTTGTTAGGTGTGACTGTGGGCTGGAAACAGTCCCACAGTAATCAAGCACAGGGTTAGAAATAGTAAGTACATCAAAGACAGCAATTCCTATTATGACCATTTGGTGGCTAGGATTATGTCAACTTGATGCGATTTAGAGGCATCTGAAAGAAGGGAACATCGAATGCAAAAATGCCTCTGTAAGATCTGGCTGTAAGGCATTTTCTTAGTGATTATCTCAGACCACGATGGGTGGTGCCATCCCTACACTGTGGTCCTAGGTTCTATAAGAAAATAGGCTGAGCAAGCCATTAGGAGCAAGCCAATAACTAGCACTCCTTGATGGCCTCTGGATCAATTCCGGCCTCTAGGCTCCCGCCCTCTTTGAATGCCTGTCCTGGCTCCCTTCAGTGATGGACTAAGATGTGGATGTGTAAGCCAAATAAGTCAAACAAAGCCGGTCCTCTCCAAGCTGCTTTTGGCCATTGTGTTTCATCATAGCAATAGTAACCCTAACCAGAACAGTTCACTAACCCTGCCTCCTAGGGAAAGCAAGGAGGACACTACCTGCAGGTCTATATTAATTTTAAGTTTATTGAATCTCAACCTTCCAGTTTCCTAAATTTATTTATTTAGTACTTTCTAATGACAAAAATCAGGAGATTTCAAGACCCAGTTTGATTTGGGTCTCAAAGAGAGAGAATTGCCAGGAGAGAATTGCCATTCCCACATGCCTGAGTAGCCGAGGGAGCTGCACCTCAGAAGAGGAAGAGGAGCAGGAGCGAATTGAGGATGCTCTTCCCCAAGGCTTTGCGGTTTCCAGGCCCCATCATGGCGGCCGCTGTAGCCAAGCAAGATCTGCTTAAGGGACCACAGCCCAATAGGTACCCACAGTTTCCATCTGAAGAAGACAAGAAGAAAGAAAACCTCCCAACTGATAGCTCTTAGATGTAAGAATGGATAAATGAAAAAGGCAAAAGGAATTATGTAAGAACGCTTGTTTGTGGGACACTGAGATGACTCGGTGGTTGAAGGAGCTTGCTGCCAAGCCTGAGGACCTGACTTTGGTCCCTGGGACCTTCATTGTGTAGGGAGAGAACTGATTCCTGTAAGTTATCCCCAGACCTCCACACCTGAGCCCATGTCACACACATATGCACATGTACACGCACACATTAAATAAACAAATAATTTTAAAAGAACAACTTTTTATAAACAAAATATTTTAAGACATACATACATGTATATATATATATATATATATATATATATATATATATATATAGTTGCTAATGACTTCTGTAGAACTGGAAAATATTTAAACATTAACTGCAAATAAAGAACAAATCAATGATCTACTAACAGATTTTCTCTAAAATGTTTACCACTAATAAAACATTAAATATCAGAATATATTGTGTGAAAAAATCTATTTTCAATTTTAAAAAATAAGACAATAAAAATGAAAACCATGCTAATGGGTTAGCTCTGGGCCTTTTCTAGTGTTTTGTTCTCAGCAAATGTAGTTTCCCCAGAATACTGTTCAATAATTATGACCAGAGAGGCCACATATAACCAGACAGAATCTACGATTTCTGCTTGGCCCCTAAATATATCATGCAGTATATTCCTTTGGAACAGTCACTTTTTCTACCTGGCCTCAGTTTCCACAATTGTGTCACAAGGGAAAGGTTAGACAAGCCCCTCCAATCTGTGAAGTTGAGAGGCCTGAGGTTTGGGGGTGAGTTGTCATAACCCCCCACTAGGGGACAGTATTTACATAGTCCAGTGTAACTACCAGTGTGCAGAAATCAGTGTGTATTGTTACCTCGAGTCTCCCTTCATTCTTGCTAGAGGACAATAGGCATTATCAGCCCTATATCAGCACAATATTCGAGGCTGTCTCCATCAACCCATAGCTCACTAAGTCTCAAGATACAGGTCCTAGGGCATTTTTGATGCCAGCCGAGGCTTCTCCGGAGGTCTCATGTCACTCTGGACTGGGAAATGACAAAGCTTTCTGACTACAGTTTAATGTCTTCAAGGGAAAATAAAGCATTTTCTTCTTTGTCACCTACAATTATTTTTTTCCTTTCTGTGGACAAAGATGCCTAAATCTCTTTACTCTTTGAGCTTGGTGATTGCTCTCGTGGATAGAGGACTCCTAGATGTTGGATGTAACAGTCAGCAGTCTAACCATAGGAAACCATCATAGGTCACTATTGCCAGGGAGAGTTCTAGTTCCCTGGGCATACCGAAGATCAGGTTCAGCCCATTTCCAGGGACTTGAGTCTGTGGAGAGGTGGAGTACTCGTGGTTAATGGGAAATCCAAACAGCTTTGAGATCACATTCACTGTGCTTGCCTCCATCCAGTGTTTTATGTTCTTCAACCAATAATAACTCCCTGAGACTGTAGGACACCCTTGGTAGGGCTGCTGAAGGCTGTGGAGTCCTCGTGGACAAGGACATTGAATATATATTGTACCCCCAACACCAGGACAAGTTGGTATGGTGTGTGCACATTCAGGAAACAGGTTTCTGTCCTCAGGGTATTTAAGGAAGATTAGAAAGCCAGAACAGAAACATAGTCACTTCTTGATTTGTGGAAGATTGGTTAAACAACTTCTGTACACACTAAGGTCTGTGCATACCTGAGTCCCTTTGTTAAATGGCAGAGAGTTTATAGGGAACTTATGTAAATCCCCCACATACTTCCAATCATCTCCAGATGACCTATAATACACAATGCAGCTTAGGTTCCATGCAAACAGTTGTGCTGTATTATTCAGGGGCTGAAGACAAACACGTCTTTGTTAAGAAGTTTGATTGCATGTATGTGTTCCAAGTATTTGCAATCTGTGACTGGTTGAATCCTTAGGTAGAGAGCTGAGCATATGCAGGGCAGATATATTGTTCAACAACAATGGAGAATGTTGGGGACTTAGGAGAGAATAAACCAAGGGCTGAAAGAAGGGACCAGTGGTGACTGAGGTGACATCCCATGACTCTCTTTGACCTGAGTGGCCCGGAAGTGGGGAGAAAATTTTGACAAACTGAATGCAAGATGATGAGAGCTGAGAGGCTCAGAAGAACTCCACAGACTGGGGCAGGACAAGCAGTGTATATTTGGACAAAGGAAGATTGTGGGGAGGTTGAAGCATTGAGAAAGAGGGTGGTGATAGAAAGACATTCCCAGCCCATGCCCCAGGCTTCACTCAGCTCACTGTTGCTGTGAGATTCCAGTGTTAGAAATAAGGTGACGACTGGTGGGCATTCTTCTGTAGCACTTATGTATATGTAAGTAATCTTCATGCCCTAGCTTTTTTTCCCCAGGCACTGTGCAACATATTGCGAAATATCTACATCTGTGACCACACTTCCCCACTTCAACGACTTTCCTTGGGAAAAGTCTGCACAGGCCGTTACAGAATTGTTGATACTCGTTAAAAATTAGAAATATCGGCAGCTAGTGAGATGGCTGAGTCAGCAGAGTGCCTGTTGTAGAAGCATGAGAGCCTGAGTTCAGCATCCAGATACTAGGTGAGTGTGGTCAAGCACGTGTGTAACACGAGTGCTGAGGGGGTAGAAGCAGGTACCCAGGATCCCCAGAGCTATCTGGCTAGCCAGTCTAGCCAATTGTTGAGCTCTTGGTTCAGTAAGAGTCCCTGCCTCCAGAGATAAGATGAAAAATGACAGAGGAAGACACCAGTGTCAACCTCTGCCCTCCACATGAAAATGCACACACATGTATCTATATCTGTATCTGTATACTATATACATACCACACACACATAGCCCCCCACACACACAACTCAGACACTCATGCACACATGTATCTATATCTGTATCTGTATACTATATACATACCACACACACATAGCCCCCCCCACACACACACACAACTCAGACACTCATGCATGCACACAATTAAAAACAGTCTGTGTATTTCAGAAAGGAATTCAAATAGTCATCCGTGGGAACCATTTAATATGGCAGTAAGAATCATCATGTAGCCAGAAGTTTCACTCATGTTGTTAAAAAAAAAAGAGTCATGTTCACTGCAACAGGCAACTTGTAAATGGCAATAAAAGTTGTCTACATGTATGTGTGAATGAGAATATGTCCCCACTAAGAGCTCTCTGAAAGGATGCTTGCCAAAATGGTAACAGATGCATTTGGCTCATCCTAAAGCACACTGTGTGTGGTGTGCTTGCTTTTATACATTGTCTTAATCCTTCACAGCAAATGTGTTATTTTTTCCAGAAACTTCTGGGTCAATCTATCAGGCAGGGAATTAGCGTGTGTGCAGGGGGAAGTAGAAGGCTGCAAAGAGGCTCCAAGGGCTGGGCATCTGGGAGAGTGTCATTCCAAATTTGATGGCTCCCTGAAGGCAGAATCCTTGCTTGATGGTAAGGCCTTTGACTTGATGAGATGATATCGCCCCACATTTTGGAGTATACTCTAGTTTATAAAAAGTTCACCAACCAACCAACCAACCAACCAACCAACTAACCAACTAATCAACCAACAAGCATACACAGAAACAACCAAACATAGTGTTTGGGAAAATCACCCATGCACTTGGCCTACTGACTTTGACACAGAAGAGGAATGCCCTGGGGCAGGGCAGGATGCCCTATCCTGGAACTGGCTTTTGACATCCTGTGAATTCCAGAAAAGTCATCTAATGGTGGGGAGAGGGGAGAGGGGACAACACTAGGTAAGTACTCTTAGAGTTTTATTTCACATGGCCAGCTAGGGAAAGCTAGAGCTGTACATGAAGTCGCCACCTTGAAAAAAAAATCTAAAAGGAAAAATGAGGAGTTTTTGTTTGTTTCTTGTCTTGTTTTCTTTTCCCTACACTGGATAAAATTTGAACTTGGTCTGTCTAATCCCTCATACAAACAAAACCAGAACCACTTGAGTGTCTCTCAAGTGTAGCCTCTCCATGTAGTGATGGCCTCTACACCCTCTTAGCTATTCTGAGCCTTTCTTACCTGTGATTCTTACATATGCTTCCTTAGAAGCACTGGTTGGCTGTTGGTTTCACGGTAAAACGTCTTGTGTTTTCTCCTCTGCACTTCTTCAGCTGGACCAGAGGAAAGTCAAGGTCCCACAGCTGAGTTTGGTGAAGTTAGTTTAGTGAAGACCATCCCGGTTAAAGGATGCTCAGTGTCCATGTAGAGGACCTTTTCTATGCAGTGGCCTCTTCCTTCACCATCTTCTGGGGAGGGGCAGAGAACATGGATGCATAGTTCCTATGGTGTATGGCTCCTGAGGATGTGGGCCAGGTTTCAGTGAAGCAGCCACTGAAGGCTCATTCATCTTGGCATCCCCATGGTTCCTTTTGTGTTTGAGAGCCAGGAAAGCACACTGCTGGAGAGCCCTTCCTCCTCTCCCTACTGCCCACCAGGCCCCACTACCCATGCTGGGGAAAACTGAGCCAAGGATGGATAGTGCTCTATCTGCTGGGCTCTGCTTAGGCCCTTCCTTCCGATCTCTGCATGAAGCCAGACTCCTTCCCCAGGAGCAATTAGTCTTAATGACAAATGACAGAGGATCTAAAACTTGGATGTGAGTAAGACTTTCAGAAGCAATGATAAATAAACCCAGGAGCTAGCCAATGCTAGCAGCAGGGCCAATGCCTGCTGGTATCAGGGGCCGAAGCACAATGCAAGGGCTTGTACTGTCTTGGCCGCTGTCTCTGGTATAATTATGCCTTCTTCCTGGACACCCTGGGGTTTTCATATGGAGAGTTCAGAAGGAGGAGGCATCAGCAGCCTCCCCTTGGGCTCTCCTTTTGCTTCCTTATGAAGTGTTTAGCCAACTGTCCTTGGGCAGGGAAATTTCAGTCATCACCACTTCTAATGAAGATTTTCTTTCAAAAGTGAATTCAGCAAATGTAGGTTTGGCCCATGTGTTTGCTTACCCTGGCCCAGCAGCCATGATCTTCTGTGCCCTTCCAAGTTCAATGTTTAACTTGAGTGCCTGCAAAAATGTTGAGAGTCTGATTTGCTTTGCTCCACCTGAGTCGAGGAGGCGTGGAGAAGGATAGGAACTTGATTTCTGAGTCATAGATTCTCCAAGGTATACAAAATATCCTGAGGACAATCTGCCCCAAAGATCTACCTCCCTGAGTAGGCTACTGCTGACCGCCCTGGGCTGCAGTTGCCGGCTCTCGTCTTTTGTTAATTTATTTTTCTTTGTCTCTTCAGGACTACCCAATGCAGTTCGGATATTCCTCAGACTCATCTTACTCTTTGCTTTCTCCCAAGCTCTCAGGATATAATATCTTTGCAAAAGTAGGGATTTTTATTTGTTCTGGCCAGGATGTTAACACTAGACCTTAGGACTCTGGCTCTCAATAAATACCTTCTGAATTATAAGTGAATAAAAAAATTTTTCAGTGCTTGCTTTCTAGGTCTACCCTTTGTACCTTACGAAATGAATCTAGTCACTGCTAATCAGTATGAATTTTCTAGCTTTGTGTTATTTATGAAGTGTTAGAAAGCACAAACTCTCACTCCCACTCCAGAATAGCTTAGATTTATAACAATGAAGTATTTCTTCGACTGATGCTAAGAAAGTGCAGGAGGGAGGGTTCACACACAGTTCGTGGATCCTAGTTCATTACTCCTCTTAACAGCGGGGTGAGGTAAGTGTGGTTGTCATCAGCCCATTTTACAGGTGAGCAAGTAAGGTTGAGAGAAGCTTAATAACTTGCTTGGAGGCACACAGCTGATGAGTACTGGAGGCAAGATTCAGATCCAGGATGTTTATCTATCTGGAGAATCCACAAATTATTGCTGCCATCTCTTGCTTATCCATCATGGCCTTGGTACTACAACAGTCAAGAGAAGAAAGTAGTAACCCGCCATTTGTGCGCTCATGCTGTTGGAGAGGAGGGAGATGAGTCATCTTTTTCTCAGACCGGGAAGTCCTATAAACAGACAAAGAGTAGAATCTTTCTGTGGTTCTCTGGGTTTCCAGAAGCACCCCTTCAGTGATGTTAGCAAAGTGCACATAGCATCCCATGTCAAGCTCCTCACCAGTCTCTGGAAAGAGTCCACACCGTCTAACCATGCTTGTCGGGGCCATTGAAAGGGGTCAGCACTATTTAGGTGTGAAAGTCCCTCTTAAGGTCTTGTGCTTGAACACTTGGTCCTCAGATGCTGACATGACATTGGAAGGTTTAGGAATTAGAACTAACCTAGAGAAAGTGAGTCGCTACAGGGTAGGCCTTGAGCCTTACAATTCTGCCCTCTTCATGTCCTCTCTGCTTCCTGTCATCTCTGCTTCTGTACTTTCTACTACTTCTTTTCTGTTTTCTCAATCTCTCTGTTTTTCTCTGTTACCTGCCCTCCCTGCTTCCTGTCCAATCTGCTTCCTGTCCTCTCTACTTCCTGCCCTTTCTGCTTCCTGTCCTCTCTCCTTCCTAACTTCCATGCTTCCTGACCTCTCACCTACCTGTTCTCTCTGTTTCCTGTTCCCCCTGTTACCTATCTTCTCTGCTTTCTCTCCTCCCAGATGTGAATGAAAAGCTCCACACTCCTGCTGCTGCAACTGAGAGTTGCTTCTACTGCCCTGCATCCTCTACCAAGAAGAACTGTACTCTTGAGCCACAGACCAGAATAAACCCTTCCACTCTTGAGTGATTTCTCTTAGTAAGGAAAAAAATAATGAATAATGTCAGTTCAGTGGCTGGATGTGGTTTAAGCATGTCTCCCAATGTTTCCCAGTTTGAAAGTTTAGACCTCATTGTAATGCTGGGAGCTGGTTGGATCACTGAGGTGGAACCTACTGAAAAGAGGCGGGGTGACTGAGGGTGTAGTGTCCAGAAGGCATTGATGTATTCTCATGGGACTCTGGTTAGTTCTTAAATTAAGTTTAATTGATCGATGATTGATTTGTGTGTGTGTGTGTGTGTGTGTGTGTGTGTGACAACTGCTGTGTAGAGGTCAGATGACAACTTGTAGTAGTTGTTTCTTTTCTTCCACCATGTGAATTTGGGGACTGAACTTAGGTTATCAAGCTTGGTAGCATGTGTCATTTCCTGATAAGCCATCTTCCCAGTCCTGATCAGATTGTCAGAGGGAATTCATATAAAAAAAGCAGCATTGCCCCCTCCTCAGTTTCCTTCTGACTTCTTCTCTACTATACCATTTGTTCTTTGCACTTTGCTTGCTCTCTTCACAATGTCTTTTACCATGATATGCGGTGCCCAAAGAGCCCTTGCCTGGACCAGTGTAGATGCTCAAACTTGGGTGTTCAGTCTCCCAAACTGTGAGCCAAGTAGATGTTGTTGCACATGCAGAAGTTTAGACATTTTATTTAGGACGCAGGAAGCACACCCAACACAGTAAATACACAAACCAACCTTTCAATCAGTCTGTGCCTTGAAAATGTAACAGGGTGCTTGCTTGAAGTTTTCCAACTTAGTACTGTTGTTTGTCCAGGGAAGGCAAGCTGGCCTCTTGGAAGATGGAAAGGAATAAAGACAGTTTTGCTCAGACGGTCACACTCAGTTCACTAGGAAAAGACAAGTGACGGGGTCAGGCTTGCGCCTTTGGGGTGGGAAGCATACATTTCCCCCTCCCAGGGAGTGTGGAGAAAGGGACAGTGAAATTTGGGCATTTATTAATATACTTTGTGACAGTGGGGTGTCTACAATCAGAACAGGAGGAAATAATGTGTTGATGAGGCATGTGGTGGTTTAAAAGGAGGTTCTCAAACACAGTGACCAGTCGTTCAGAGCCAGGACAGGAGATTATAGGGAACAGGGGAGGGCCACTGACTAGGGAAGTGACATGATTGGAGCTGCTGCTCAAGTGACAGTTTGGCCCCTTATGTATGCGTGGGATGCATTCCACAGGGATAATAAAATATAATTGCTCCTGCAAAGAATAGTTCACTGGAAGCAACCTAAATCAGTATGCCTGGACACTTGTCTACACAGCGGTGCCAGTCTGGCGGCATGAGATTCACAGCAAATCCTGGCGGCTGTCCCTTCCAAATACATCTTAATACCACCACTTCTTACCACCCCCACACTTCTCATCCTCCCAGTCACCACACTCCACTCTGACCACCCAACTTCCGTTTTTTTCCTCTCTGTAACCTCCTCCCCACACCAGCAGGCTTATGCCTAATCATATCACTGGCTTGCTCGAGCCTCCCCCAATATACATAAACATGTGCATACTGTATACACCAACACATAAAAATACCTGCATACACCCAAACACATTCATATACATGCATACATGTGCATGAACTTGTATATGCACATATACACACGCGTATGTGTGCACATGTTCGTATGAACACACACTCAGCAGCAAGCAGACTCGCAGAGCTCTAGTGGTTGCATGTTTCAATCTTTCTGCTCCCAATCTTAGTTCCCTTGGGGCCTTGGGGACTGTGTTTCCACCACTGCTCACACTCGCTGACTTTCTTCACTCTCACCTGACCCTCTGGGGACCCTCATTATCACTGTGCTCTTGGGGTGCAGATGTCAGCGCCTCTCTCACTACTCCACTGTACTCTCACTTCAGGAACTAAACAGCTAACCTCAGGGTGAACTCTGAAGCCACTCAGAGGCCACACTCCTCTCCCCCCCCCCCATCCCCAGCAGAGTTCTGCAGATAGTTTAGGAGAGACCCATGCACTTTGCTTTCCAATTCTGAACTTAAATCATTCAGAGTTGGTACCTTGAGATTGGCCATCAGTCTGTTTCACACCACAGAAAATGACAAAGGCCACATCTAAGCATTTTTCTCCAGAGAGCTGATTTGATTAAAGCACCTTGGTACTTGTCAATGGTTTGTCTTATAAGTATACATGTGTGTATCTATGCATGTATAAAATAATTTCCAGTAAAACAGAACTATTTATGTTTATTATGCTATACAGTTGAGATATTTATAGGCAGCTATTTGTGCAGATCTTTAATTATTTACTTGGAATTAATGATGAAAACTGTAATGACTCAGTCCCAGTGTTCACATTTTTAGTTTTTGATGTATGTTGCCAACTTGATCTCCAGAAAGCCTGCAGCGGCCCATGTGTTCACAGGGGCTATATAACCACACCCAGTTCTCTTCCAACCTTTAGCTCAGCTCATAAGTTAATAAAAGCTCACTCTGAGTTTAAACGGTGTATAGTTGGAGGGACTTGTTCTAACTAAGAAAAGTTCCTTTGTAAAAGGAAGTATGTAAAAACTCCTGTGCTCAGGGTTGACTCACTTTTGGGGGGATGTTCAAGTTCATTACCAATCTTTCAATATCTTATTTTGTTACCCGCACCAAAGTCAAACATCAGGAAGAGCAGTAAAGTCAGCGTGTGTATCTGCTGACACCCATGGATGCTGCAGATGGAGCTCCAAGTGTGGAGGGCAAAGGCAGCCTAGACGTTAGTGATGAAAGGGAAAGATCAAGAGACATCTCTCCTAAGCAGCAAGTAAAACAACTGTATGGTGCACAGTTTAAAAGTTAGACAAAGGCATACATCATGGCTATATCTATAATTATAAGGCGGAAAATCCATTATTAGCATGAAACAAAAAACAAAACTAAGACAAAATAATTGATAGGTTTATTTTGATAATCATTTAAAAGTAAAAAAAAAAATAGTGGATAAGAAAGATAAGTCAGGAGATAAGAGTGCATAATGCTGGTGTGGAGAACTGGGGTTCTTTTAGCAACCTGCCACCCCAGATCTATTGGATTTAATACCCTTTTCTGACTTCTATGACAAACTGCATTCATGTTAACACACCGCAACATAGACACCCACATGGAGACAGAAGTAAAAATAAAGTAAACCTCAAAAAGTGAAACAATATACAGAGCAGAGAAAGGCTGTCTGGCTGGCTATACAAGGTAATGATGCTTTATATAAGTTAAGAAAAATGTGGCAATACTGGCAAGTAATAATTTACTATTTTGAAAAAGAAGATTTCAGCCTTATATGTAAAGAGATGGAAAGTTGCCTGGTGTTGTGGCTCACACCTTTAATTGTAGCACTGGGGAAGCAGAGGCAAGACGTACTCTGTGAGTTTGAGGCCAGCCTGGTCTACACAGAGACTTCCAGGCCAACCGTCACAAAACCATAAAAGAAAAGAAGATTTCGGTTTCGGGTCTACAGCTGTCATTTTGTCATGTTTAGTGCTGCTGCTTTTTTTTTTTTTTTTACCTTAACCCGTATTTATTTTAGTTTTGTGTTTGCATACAAAGCATATTAGTTTCAAAGATGTGACTTATCAAACTTTAGTCTTTGGTGGAGATTGCTTCTAATGCTTTGATTCAATCACGAATCTGTGTGTCCAAATGCTTAAGGTCCTTGTCCCCAATTCGTTTTTGATTGATCAATAAAGATGCCAACAGCCAATGGCTGGATATGGGGCGGGACACTTAGAGTTGCCAGGGCTAGGACACACAGAGGAACAGAAGAGAATCACCATGACTAAGGAAGAAGGATGGGAAATAGGCGCTTCAGGAGAGAAGCCAACTAGCCATGAGAGAATTCGGGTGGGGGGTCACTGGCCATTCCCCTGATTGGGCCTGGGGTAGCAGGGGAAGGCTTAGGAGTACCCAGTAAATGAGTTAGCCATGGCATTTCAAAACTAAGCTAATGCCTTTTATTCCCTAATCAAAAGAATTCCTTGGCAGATGGCTGGAAGCACACAACCTTCAGGAAGCACAAAGCGGCGGAGCCAATGCTCACTTCTGCAAATCTTTTGGCTGCTATCAGCTTTGAAAATAAGATGGTCACCTTTTAAAGCATATTTTAGTTTAATACATAGTTTAGTTTTTATCACTCTGTTTTTCATCTTTAAGTTTGTATAAAATTGGAGCTAATTTTATTAAAGTTTCAATGGTTCTAAAATAACGTTATCTACTTTTAAAATAAGTGTTCAACGTTCATTTATGAACCCAACTCCATTTATTAAGAGCTGGGAGAGATGGCATGAGTACGAGAATTTCTATCATTTGCTCCCTAGCACTTACGTTAGCATGTAGTAGTACCACCTACTTCAAATATAAGTGCCTTTTAACTCTCTGGTGTATCCATATTCTCTTCATTTCCTTACTTAATTTTTAAAATTCTTTGGAAGAACCAGATATGGGCACATAGCGAGAGCAGCAGTGAGGGCAGAGGCACACGCCAACATACAGCATGTCTCTGAGTTGACTGGACAGCTCAGGGGGAAGAGATACAATAGGGCTAAAACTCCCAGAACACTAGGCAATATTTTCAGGGGAGATTCCTGTTGCAGAGAACAATGGGATGGGTCAGCCTTGGAGAACAAGTGTCAGCCACTTCTGTGTCTAGGAGGTCAGGAAGGACACACACGCACATATGCACACACACACCCACTCCTGCATGCACACACGCATGCATGAGATTGTCAAAGAAGAGAGTCAAGGGAACATCCTCAAAGACTGTACTCTTCCCAGGGTCCCTCAGAGAGTTTGTCCTTCCCAAGGTATCTCAGAAGTGGAAGAAATTGACTCCCACAGAGAGGTTTTCAAGAGAAGTGATGCCCACAAGAGGACTTTTGCAGAAAAGTAGAAGTATGGGGAAAAGACACGCAAGAAGCAATCTTGCAAAGACTCTACTCGAAAAAGAGTTGGCAAATACAGATTTGTGTTAGAGAGAAGCTAGAAGTTGCTCCTTGGGGAGAAGGTGGGACCTCAGTTTTACAGTTGTGTAAAGTTTCAGCAATGCATGTGCTTGTAGCACTTTAAGAACAAAATTCCCTTATATCCAAGGAGGGCCCATGAGTGCTGATATGTATACCATTTTCTGGTACGTCTTTGGCTTACAAAGTGCTTTGCCCTAAGGAAGACGAAGGGTAGATGCTGAGATTGCCAGAGGGACTTTATTCTTACTAGGTATGGAATTCTTTAAGTGAAGGTGGATAAGGGGAAAAGGTTGGGGAAGGGGTGGGGATGGGTTTAGGAGAAGGGTGGTAACAGGCTCCAAGCTTCACTTCTAGAATCTGTTTAGCGTGGGATCATACATTCTCATAGCAGAGCAGAAGTTATCACCTGCATGTGACAGAGAGATGCCATGGGTCCATAACTATCATAACCCCTCTTAGGAAGTAGAGTTTCATTACAATAACCAGGGGTCTATAGCAAGGTGGTTGGGTACCCTCACAGATCTACACATCCTAAAGAAAGGGTGTGTTACTTAAGTAAAACAGACTATCATTATGACAAGAACACTAATGTCTGAGCAGGGTGTGGTGGTGAATGTTTGTAATCCTAGCACTCTGAATGCTAAGGCAGGGTGATCATGAGTTCAAGGTCAGCCTCAGCTATATAGTAAGACCTTGTCTCAGAAAGAATAACAATAACAAAACAATCCAGATGTTAAAACAATTCAGTTGTTTCTAATGCTTCCACTGAATTTCATAGTGTATTTACATGTGTTAAGAGAGACCTTAAAAAAATCACTCTGCCATCCATTGGTTTGGCCACAGGATGAAAGACTAGCCAGGCTGGTGGCTTTTTGGATAAAGGGAGGATATGAAGGAGGAAAATATGCCTCTGGTGGAAGGGGGGGTACTTTGGAGACCTTCACTTAAAGTTGGCAGGATGAAGGATGGTCTGGCTAAGGGACCAGTTTGTAGATGAAAGAGCCAGTGGTCAAGTGATTGGAGGTGGGAGCCTGTGCCAGGCTTTGGGCTGAAGTCCCAGTGACAGACTCCCTGCAGTGGGTTGCGGTGTAGCTCTGTGCTCCATCAATTCTAACAACAATGGACATCTGCCAGGAACCTTGCAGCCACTGACTGGCTCAGCCTGCCTTGTATGTGCACATTAAAACTTTCTCCGTTCTCAATGGGGAAGCTTGTGTAAGGGCAGAAAAAGCCCAAGTTAAATACCTTTATTAAGGCTCCGAGCACTTATGTAGCTGAGCAACAAAATCGAATGCAGGCTTCCAAGGTTTGATTTGACAATTTAACCTTTCTTGATGGAGGGGCGTATGAGGGTCTCTTTCAGCACTCCAAACCCGAAGGCTGCAACATCAGGGGTTGGCAGCTTTCCCTGAGCCCTGGAGTATTTTTCCTCTAAGAAATGTACAGCTGAGATTTTTAACCATATAATAACCTGCAAGGCTCCAATAAGAAATTACAGGGTGGACTGGAGAGATGCTTAGCAGTCAAAAGCATACAGTGGTCTTCCAGAGGGCTGACTGTTCCAAGTTCCTGTCTCTAGTACCAACATTGTTAGGTTCACAAGTGCTTATAACTCCAACTCTTGGGAATCTGTTGCCTCTTGGGGAACATCTACTCATGTGCACACACACACACACACACACACACACACACACCACTAATAAAATGTAATTAAAATTTTAAAAAGAGAATGTAATCCAAACATAAATCTACTTATATATAACTCAGTTTTAAAAAGTATTTTTTTTCTGTTGTTGCTAAATTTAGACTCAATTATGATAGTAAACAATAATCAAGATATGCTGACAGTAGTTATCCCAATGGCACTCCATCTGGATCAAGATTTTACCTTCCCAAGGGACTTTTGCTTGTGGAAGCGAATCACTCAAGAGCAAACCTACAATGGAGCAATGCTGTTCAGAGTCAGTCAGACACTGATGTTATGAAGGGAGTGACCCACCTCATAGTCATTCTGTGGAGCCCAGTGTGTGCAAAGCCTGTGCTTTGCTACCAGATGCCCAGGAGCCTCTCCTAGCACAGTCTGCCAGTTGGCAACTGGCCTTCATTTGAAAGATGGAAGAAAGAGCTGTCCTATTAGCACTTTGGAGGTAGAGGCTGGAGGATCAGGGCTTCAGTGTTATCTGTGGCTGCATAGTCAGTTCAAAGCCAGCATGGGCTCTATGAAACCTGTTACAAATAAACAGGCAAACCAAGTTGAAAGAAGAAAGTTCCAGAGCAGTTGCTTCAGCATCTCAAGATCTTGCCAAGGTCATGCGTGTGCAGGGTCTGATCCTGAGGCAAAGCTCCTGCCCACACTGGGTTGCTGCCCTGATATCCTCTAACAAATTCTGAACAAAGGGCAGCGTGTAATCACAGGATTCTGAAAATTAGTGGACCCACCCTGTTCACACAGATGGAAATCTCAAACCCACTGCCAGATTCCAAGCCTGCCTGGCCACTTCTCAGATCTGTGTGCTTCATCTATCCCTCAACCTGTAGAGGATTGGACTGAAAGACGGTTCTGCCTTCCTCTTCAGGTCTGTCTTCATGTGGATGGAATCTGTGAGGGGAACAGATAGAACCGTGTGCAAGGGACCAGTTCCATGTGACTGAATCATATAAATGATTCAAGATGAGTGAGCTTCCCAGCCACACCAAACGATATCAGATCACATGACCCAGAATGTCCCGAGAATATGGCTACCATCTGGGTAATGAGCTGTCATCTGTTACCCTGCACTCTTCTTGTGTTGTTCCTTTCAGCCAAAACCATAACCTCACGTTCCAAGGGAATAAAGCAGGGCTCAGAAAGAGTTAAATTATGTACAAAAGGGAGACATCAGACCAAACTATAGATCCTATTCCATTACAATATCTATGTCTATAAGCCATCCCTGGAATGGAATATAATTGCTTGCAGGTATGCCTTCTCACACACACACAAACATCTGCCAGCAAACGGTTAAAGCAGAAGTGTGCCATTTCCTTCTTTGGAGTGAATGATGCAGCTCTGTGTCCCTTGGGTGTCTCTGGGAAAGCCTAGACCAGAAAAGCTATATATGGATTTTTTTAAGTGGGGAAAATTTAAGTGGGGACCCCCATAAAACTTAAATAGAAGCAGGCATTGTTCCTGGAAAACACCCGCTCTATTGTAGCTAGCTGCATGTTACAATCCACAGCACTGCCTCAGAAACAGCAAGAAGTGAGCTGCTACCCCCAGATTCATGGTGAGGATTTTAAGCCCATCAATCACAAGGGAAGAAAAAAATATTTCAATAAAGGTCTTTCCAGAAACTGGAGCAAGGCTAGGCTGCACTTGAGATGTCTATAATCCAGTAGCCACAGCTTGCCAACCTGTGAAAAGCAAATTCTAGGAGCCAGATATGACAGCTGCCTTCTGCCTGGGTGTTGAGAGGTTTGCCAGGAAGGCGGGGCCTGTGAGGGCAATCAGTGTGATGGCTTCTGGCTTTACCTCTTACCTGAAGTGAGTTACCGCCCTCTGGCTGTGTGCATTTGTTTCTTTCACTAAACCAACGCTGAGAACACTAACCTCCTGCTTTTGCTGCAGGGACAAAGCAACAATAGTAGTATATGAAAGCAAAGCCTAAGTGCCTGGTCCTTGAAAGCTCAAAGGATGAGCTGGAGTAAGTCCATGCATTGGGACTGCATTTCTGTGTGTAGATCCTGAAGGTGACCACATCAACACTGCAGGATTACCTTCTAGAAATTTACAAATCATGGGGAAGGAGCCATCCCTCTCCCAAACCCCACCCCAGTGGGATGGTTCTGTTCAGAAGAGGCAGTGGAGAGGGTTTGATGAAAGGTCTATTTACAAATCTAGAGGTGGGTAATGAAACTTATAAGGCAATGGCAAGTTGCCTTTGGTTGTCAGCCATCTGGAAGCTTCCCTGACAGAACATGAAGAAAGTGAGAGCTTTAGGAAAGACATTAAACAGACGAACACAACCGCTGCCAAACTCTGGCATGGGAAGGACCAAGGTCAATTCCAGGACTCAACTCATAGAGTTCCTCCTGCCCTCTCCTGCCAGAGCCCCTGAGTGGAGCCAACACCACACACACACACACACACACACACACACACACACACACACACACACACACACAAGTTTAGGAGATCTGCTTTGAGGTTCTCAGATACATATTGATGGGCATATACATTTGGGAACCACAGAAAACTATTCTTTGAGAATAGTGCTATTTGAGGCACATGGCAGATTTGCAGCAACTTCTGTGAGATAGAGATGTCTGGCTGCCTCCCACCCAGAGTTAAATAGTCAGCAGTGATGCAATGTGTACAGTGCCAGGGACAAGAAAGTGGTGTCTGTGTGTTGTCATGGAAATAGATGGGTTGGGTGACTTTTTATTGTACCCATTTTACAGGCAGGCAGAGTGAGGACAGCAGCAACTGCATTATGGATTTTGTGAGTCTAGGCACTTGCTTTCATAGGTTTCTTTTAAAATTCAATATTAAAAATTATTCCAATATAAAGGTGAATGTCATAATCTAAATACCAATATCTAAAGTATATTCTTTTCATTCTTCTGAAGATATATATATATATATATATATATATATTTTTTTTTTTTTTTTTTTTCCTGTAAACATCTCTCAGGTCCTAAGCTCTGTGCCTAACCTGCCTAATAAAGAGGTTGACAGCGTTGACAGTGAGTAGGGGAGTTGTATTCCCAAATGTACATAGTTAGTGACTCTGTTTACCCTTGGCTTTCTCCTTCATCCTCAACTACTGCTTACTCCAGAGAGCACAGAGACCTAGCACACTGTCTCTGATGATATCGCCCCTCCTGTGGCCAGTGCAGACAGATGCCTTATATTGTTAGATACCTCAGCAATGGTGACTGCTGTCTTCTCTGCTTTTGCCTTACTGTCCCAGGTTCTGTCTAGAGCTTGGCAGACTCTTCCCTGTCCAGGAAAGGCTATGCTCCTGATATCTCAGCTCTTTCCTACAAGGCTATTCTCTCTACTCACATGTCCTCTAGCCTGACCCTACACGACCGGACTAGTGATCCTTCAATGGCTTTTCTGCGCTGGAGACCCAGGGCCCTGGGGAATTGCCTGCCTGTTCTAAGAGTAAATCCCATGAAAGACCAGCTGGCAGCATCACCTGGACTTTCTAGAAGTCTGCTGAGTGACCCAGGACTGTGTTGCACATGTCCCAGGGTTGGGCTTCATGCATGTCCCAAACTGACATGGTTAGTGCCTACCCTTGGCTGACCTGCCACTATTGTCCCCAATCCTTAGTCATTCTATTCTTGTCTTTGAGTGGCCTCAAGCTTAATTTACCTAAAGTGCTCAGGGAGGGGAGAGTCAATGTGTAGAATAGTACTGACCTGTATTTAAGTGGACTACATGGAAAAATCTCTCTTCAAGAAGACAGAGAAGACCAGCTTTTAATAAAAGAAAACATACAAACAAAATCTCTGGAAACTAACAGTGTATATTTATATAGTTATAATAACAAAAATCTATTCTGTATATCAAAAAGCCACCAAAACAGTCTTAGTTATCAGTAGATCAACCCTGCTTGTATCCCCAGTAATAATACTTGCCACTGTACTTCACTGAATTATAGTGTCAATCTCTTTCATGTGTTTCCCTGACATTTAAAAGAACTCTTTTATTACAACATCAGCAACCACCACAACAAATAACAAATCTAAAAACCCCCACAATAACAGACAGAACAACATCAAAACAAAAGTCCAAAGACTATTCCGTTTCAAGACTCACAGAGTCAGGCTTGGGCTAGCTTCCTGTCTTGTCTGTGATTCACTGTCTATCTCATTTCCTTTTACCTGCTAGCACCCTGACTTCCTACCTCCTCCATGCCAGGCATACCCCTGCTCCAAGACCATGCACTTCACATGCTTTCTTTCTGCCTAGAATGGATGATCTTACAAGAGGTAGCCATAGGATTCATTACCACCCTTTAGCTGGAGTTTGGTTGATTTCACATTCACAGAGAGTGTTTTTATGCTTCTCTGAACACTCCATATAAAGCATCACCCTGCCCTGACACTCACCTCTCTCTCCATCCTGATTTACTTCTCTTTACAACATCATGCACTGAAACAAATTCTTCCCGTCTTTATTTAAAAGTAGTGACTGCGGTGGCTCACACCAAAGTGAATGTGAGATGAATCTCCATCATTTGAACATCTTAGGATTTCTGAAGATTGTGACTCAGCTGTATCAAGAATACAAAAGTGTCAGAAAGTTTTCAGAAAAAGACTTTCTCCCTCTAAGAACAGTAGGCACCGATGCTCTAAATCTCCCTGCCTTAGCCTTAGTGCATCGATGGAGGAACCTATGAGCATCCTGCAGTCTGGAAGTGGGGTAGGGGATGCACACAGTGACTATAGAGACCAAGTAAGCCAGAAAACCCATGGAGGCTCCAAGGCAATGGGAGACAGTCTACCTGACCATCATGTTACAGGAAAAATTTGTGCAGCTGAGGCACAGGTGAAGATGGGAAAGAGAACAGAGCCATAGAGTCTTGCCAAAGAGGAATATCTGTGCAGTAATGAGTGTACATCAAAGTGAATGACTGAGAACTTTGGGTGGGGAGGCAGCTGTGCCCAGCAGAGTGTGCGGTTGCTCTCCCAGCTCTGGGGGCCAGATCCAGATGTTGGTAAGCTGTGGGACTGCATCAGGAAGGAGAAGAGAAGGTAGCCCATTCCTCTTGCGGTTCGTATGTACAAAGTTTGCCACAGCAGAGCAGGGCCTCAGAGAAGGCTGGAGTCTGAATAACTTCATTTTCTTTCTTATCTAAGAACAGAAGCCAATAATGCAAAATTGAGATTATATTTGTGCTCACAAGAAATCAAATGACTCCATGAATACCTTTTTTGTTTGTTTGTTTGGTTTGGTTTGGTTGACCCCACCAGAGTGTTAGCAGAAAGTTCTAGATCTTGTTAGACTTGGTAAGGGCAGAGCTATTGGTGCTCTTTCAACATAGCAAGTTCAACTCTCAATACCACAGATACATTATTGAACCAATTACTGCAAGTTTGTCATCTTCCACTCTGGAAATATCAAGATCCTCAGGAGAAGGGATCTGAATCTGTCCAGCTTGCTCACTGCTCTGTCCTATTGCCTGGGAAGAAAGTACCAGGTACCAGAAGAGTACAAACTCATCAACCTTTTCTGAAAACAAAACAAAACAAAACAAAACACACCAAACCAACCAACCAACCAGACAAATAAACACAGGACATTATTCTATGTATTACTTACCCTGGTCCATCTGCAATGTACAGGTCAACTAAAGTGTGGAATACAAGGTTTGAGAAACATGGTAAATTATTATGGACAAAAATCTCAGTTCAATTTAAGAAATACACACTGAATATTTATTACGAAGCAAAATTTCCCAAGGACAGAAAGACTTTAAGTCATTTCTAGTAAAGAAGGGGAAATGGCAAACTTAAAATTAGTGTAATCCTAAAATTAGTGGGGTTTGTTTGTTTTTCTATAGTGTTGCGGATCAAACCCAGGGATTCACATACGCAAGGCTAACATTCTTCCACTAAACCATTCACACTCCATTTCCCAAACTGTTGAGAGTTTTCAATGGCCTCCTATTGAACACACACACACACACACACACACACACACACACACACATACACACACACACACCCCTGAAACCAGAGACAGAAGGGTCAAAAAGGAAAAACCACACTTACTCTTTCATAACCACATTCACTTATGCATTGCAAAAATGGCAATGAGCTAGAAATCTCGGTGGAGGGATTGAAATCAATCAGTGTGCTCTGGCACAAAACACGCAAGCGCTTTTCAACCATGCCAGGTGGAGTAGCTAAACCAAAATTACACACAGCTTTTTTTTTCCTTCTCAAATGTCATGTTTGAGTCTCTAGAGTCATAATTGAAAAATAAATGGCATAATAAATATAGTTTTTTGATCTGTACAGTTATTTAAACAGAGCAGCTTCCAAATCATACAGTTTAAATCATGGGCAGTAATTCAGTTGATGAACTGTCTTTTTAAAGGCTATGGAAATGCTTAACAATTTAAACTCTTCCGTATTGAAAAAAATTGGATTGGGTCAAAATGTAAGGAAATTCATTTTTAAAGGAACAGTTTCTTCATGTAAATAAACTCAATAAATATGCACAGCCATTAAGGATGCATAGATTACTGCGTGGTTCAGACAAGAGTCCCTCATGTGTTGTTGAGAGAGCAGAAATAGGTCCCAAGGCAGTAGCTATGCCATGAACTAGAACAGCGTTTCTTAGTTTGTCAACTGTGCTGTACATTGTTAAGCACATCAGTGACAGCACACACCACACACACACACACAGACACAAAGACACAAAGACACACACACACTCATGCACACACACATTCATGCACACACACATATGTATGTATAAATGTATATATTGTTGGGTTACAACCTGTGGTCTGGCAGTCCAACAACGGCTGTTTTACAGTGGGAAGGCCAAGGATCTGGTAGCTGTTAAGTCCATAAGACTGGATGGCTCTGCATGTCTAAATGGTTCAGGAGTCCCAGGAAATTCCTCGAGAACTTCTGGTTGTCAGGCTAGATTGGACCAGTGAAGGAATATAGACATTGTATCTAGTTCTTCCTCCCAGCCAGGTGCTCCCAGAAGTAAGACTCAGATTTAAAATATATTTTCAAATACCTTGGTCATTTAGTTAGGATCTTCTCTGACTAGAATAATAACTTAAAATAACCCATTTATTTTAATCTACATTTTTGCCATGTGGCTGGTTGCTTGTGCTCAGGTGCTGTGTGTGTGCTTCCTCCCATCTTTCCAGGTGAATCTCCTGCCTAGCTGTGTCCCAGAATTCTTCCTTTCTCCTGGATGTCCCACCTCCTATTTCCTGACTAAATCATAGTCCATCAGATTTATTATTGGCAGGTGCCACACCCATATCGACATAAGATATCCTTTCTACAAAGGATTGTTTTACCAACAGAGGAGATGAACTTGCCATCGGGAGAGTTGGCAAGCAGGCAAAAAAAAAAAAAATCTTCCTTCTTCCATGTCCTGCAACGAAGGCTGCCACCAAAAGGCGTGGTCCAGATTTAGAGTGGGACTCCCACCTCAAATAATGCAACCGAGGTGTCCCGACACAGCTGTACCAGTTGCTTGAGTTTTGGTTGATTCCAGATGTAGTGAATTTTACAACCAGGATGAATCATCACACAGGGTCTTTCAGTGAACCTTATGCTCACCATTTTGTCCTTGGTCAGCGACATTCTGGAGTCTATCTGTTTTTGTTACCCAGCCTGGGGTTATAGGTAGAGATGGCCACAGATAGCTTTTACATGGGTGCTGGGATCTGAACTGAGGTCCTTATATTTACACAATAAGTACTCTAACCCACTGAGCCATTTCTCCAGCTAAAGGAGCCAAAACTATTGATCAACTCTCTTCTCTTTTCAAAGAAGTTGACATGACATTACATTTAATCTGCCCTTAACAAATACACATAAACACAGTCTGGAGATTCACCCCAGAATGCAGACAAGGGTCATCTCTGAGTAGAGATTAGGGTGATTTTTTTTTTACTTGTTTGACTGTATTTTCTATTTTTAAAAGTTAAAGTATAACTTTGTTAATATAAAAGTCTGTAATTCTTGCTTTACCATTTTGCTCATCTATCTATTTTTGAACATGATTGCAATGTTTTTTTTTTTTTATCAGAATTCATCTTGCCCAAGCAATCTTCACTCTTCTATGTTTTTCTAATCACCCCTGGGTGACTAGGTTGGGTCATCCAGAGGGGTTTTGTGGAATCCTTTTAATAGCCACTGATGACTATTCTGATGGAAGAGGATCTTCCATCATAGAAATCAAGTTCAGAGTTACTGTTCACTAGCAAGAGGGGAGATTTGCATCTCTTCCCTACTTGTAGAATAATACATATATCAGCATGAAATCACAGATGCCCTTCTACAATCTCCAACAACTATTTGTTTCACTACGAGGAAGGTCTCACTAAAGAAGGATCTAAGAAAACAGATTTCAGATAGAAACCTCTCTGGGCCCTGAAACTTACATAAATTCTTTCCAGTGAGCCTTTTCTCCCTGGACCAGAAAGACCAGCCTGTGCTATTACACAGACCCCAGTGCTCCCCGTTTTGCCTATCTTTATATATCACCACAGCTATAACTGCATGTTTAACAGCTGCTGTCTTCCAGACAGGAGGACCTCTGTCCCTCTGGTTCCCAGTGCTCTCCCCAGCCCTGGCTCTTGTCTAACACCCAGGTTACTGAAGATTCAGTGAAGGAATGAATTGCCAACAGCAAGTGTGTCTAGAGATGAATGAACCTGAAAATGAAGGATTAGACGTTCTTTGAAAACTTTCCCTTTCCCCCCCCCAGGTAAAAATCTTGCTTTCTACAGAGTTCTAGAGAAATAGAGATGTCTAGTTTCTCTTCTGAGGACCACAGTGGTGTGGAGAGTCATTTATAAGAACACATTTCTGCCCAATAGTAAAGTTCTTCTGGCACCTGGAGACAGCTGAGGGGTTTGGCTTCTCAGTACCCTTATTTCCTGCCCTGTCAAAGATTTGTAGTCCCACCCGGCAAGACTCTCACTTCTCAGTAGGTCGTGTTGGTGTTTAAATCATCATTCTCATTACCAGTGCAAGTGGGACAAGTCACATAGGCACTGGTGCTGGGGCACTGTTCCCTTGCAATTCTGGGAAAAAATTATATGGAAAACAACTGTAGCACTGAATGACATAAATCCATAAGCCAGATACAACATCCTGAAGAAAAAAAAATCAATTTAATGTACTTTAATGTGTAAAATATTCTTAGGCAAACCCTCAATATTCTTCCAAGTTTGTACACCATATGCATATGCGTGGTGCTTGTATGTCCAAATAAAGCAATTCATATATCCTGCATTTTCAAGAAAGTAAAATGATTCTATTGTCTTTAACAATACTAGCATTATAAAAATTATTGTTATCAAGTTGTATTTATATTAATTACTTAAAGATATAATGACCTACCAGCTGATGGTTTATGAAGTTCATATTTAATTATTTAAAATGATTTTATTTTACTTTTAATTATGTACATATTAGTGTCTATGCATGGGTCCCTCATCTGCGCATGAGCTAGAGTCACTGGACATCCTGGAGCTCAGCTAAGGGCTGCAGTCCCTCATATTAACTTTTGAAACTAATGCTTTGACTTTTCTAGCTAGACAGATGTTTTGCTCAGCCATCACAAAATGTGAATGCTATCCAATTTCTAAAGCAAAATAGTTTAAACTCCTGGAGCAAGAACATGCTTTATGATAATTCTGTCTTGTGTCATGTGCACTGATGAAAACATTCTTTCGAAGAATGTGAAATTTTATGTACAATTGGTGTTGTGCCGGAGGTGACTCATGCCAGCGGCCCGCGAGCAACATCACCCACATTTACAGGATTTACATCATGGCCCTGGCAGAGTCTACAAATCCAGGCATGCTTTTGGAAAGGTTCAATGTGCACTCCAGGAAGGATGTGTGACTGTGGCTGAGCCCTGAGGGTGGGGGTGCACACTTTACAGTAAACCTCATTTCACACAACCTTATCACAGGGAATCTATTCAGGGAAGCACTCATCAGTCTACAGCTAGGAGAGTTCTTGGAGTGAAGAGATTACAAGCTTCACTTTCTGCGCGAGTCAGGCTGATCTCCGGAGATAAAAGGCAAACTTCCATGCTTATTTTTACCAGTTGAAATTCTTTTGGCAAAACTTCTTAAAGTAAATCTTTCCTTTTTATCAAAAGGATCATTTGTAGTCATTTTGACAAGAAAGTTTTAAAAGGCACTAAAAGATGTTACTTTTTTTTTTTTTTCAAAACCTTTAAGTATCTTTGAACACTGGTAGTAATCTTGTAACATGGAACAGGCCAATACATTCCTGATGGGCATTGCCTGTGTCCATGTCTGTCCTGATCACAAAAAGGAGACTCTTAGCTCAATGAACTGACAGGATCGCAGGGATTTGACTATTAAAGTAATCTAGGTGTGCCTTACCATAGTACACTTATTAATTTTGATAATCCTGTGCTCCTTTTAATTCATGGATTACCATTAAAATGGTGAGTTTCAGTGTTCAATGGTTTGGGATTTAGTTTATGTCATTACTGTGTATTAAATCTATCAACTCTCAGGGCCGGGAAAATGGCTCAGATGATAAAATGCTTGTTCCACAAGGGGGAGGACAGGAGTTTGGATCCCTAGAACCCCCATAAAGCCAGGTAAGTGTGCTGTTCACCTGTAGGTCCAGCACCCAGGAAGCAAAGACAGGAGATTGCTGGGTAAGATGTCTAATTAGATTGGTTTGAATTAGTGAACTTTGAGTTCAGTGAGAGACCTTGTTTCAAATAAAATGGAGAGTGATTGAGGAAGACCTCCAAAGTCAAATTCAGTCCTCCATGAACACATGCATACACACACACACACACACGCACACACACACACACACACACACACACACACACACACACACACACATGCAAAATCAATCAATCATCAATTAATGTCTATCNCACACACACACACACACACACACACACACACACACACACACACACATGCAAAATCAATCAATCATCAATTAATGTCTATCTACTCCTAGAACAAGGAGATTATTTCTGGGAAGACAAAGAAAAAATAGACAATCAGAATGAATAATCATTGAAGTTAAGGGAAATGTCATTGAATTCATCTCCTAAGAGCTTTTTAAGTTGACAAGCTCTTGTTAAAAGGAAAGTTAGTTAAGGCTTTGTAAAGCAGCTAGATGGCTGGGATGGAGGTCCTCTCTGCCTGCAGAACCTCTGGAGAAGGGATGGGGCACGGATACATTGCCTTTACTCTTCTGTGAAAATATTTATACTTTTAGTCTTTATTGCTAGTTGAGTTATCTAGAATTCTTCCTTGAAGGTAGATCTGAACACTTACAAAAAAAAAAAAAAAACCTAGGAGATCACCATGGAGACTCCCAAAATTATGTGCTCTGGATTATATTTATAAATAGTCTTTTTCCTATGTCCATCTCTTTTCTTTCTTATGATATCTACAGCTGTGTTTTATTATTCCTAGGTGAACTTCCTGGACAAGATGTGTAATATGCTTCCATAAGTTACAGTTATTTGTGAAATGATTTAAGACCATGATTTTTCCTCTGACAACAGCTTTGTACTATTGATTCTAATGAAGTTTTCATGGTTGGTCTTCTCTCTCTCTCTCTCTCTCTCTCTCTCTCTCTCTCTCTCTCTCTCTCTCTCTGTCAGTCTAGGGAGATGAGATGCTTTATCACTGAGCTACAATCTTTGGTCCACTGTTGCTTTTTATATTCTGTAAATTAGTCTTGCTTGTTGTTTTTAGGGGTAGGATCAATAAAATCAGTTTCTAACAAAAATGATATGTGACTGAAGGCCATGGAGTAGTGACTCTATGATACGGAATTTGACTCAGTTAAGGACCTTGAGGGGGACTTTCCTTTAAGAACCACACGAGGGGGACTTGAAAATGGTATGATATAGTAGGGAGGGGCCATACAACCTCCCAAGTTCCTATAGTAGAAGGAAGTGACATTGTCCAAAGAACTGTTAGAAGATGATATAGATGGATCAAGATGTCCTGCAAGAGGGTAGGAAATAAGGCTGGGAGGGAGATGGGAGGACTAGCTGTGTCACAGATTGGACAGCTGGAAGGCCAGCTAGGAGGCCATGGCAGGAGGACAACCTAATGACCACAGGCCTTGGGTGGTGGTGGAGAAGTAGAGGGTGATGGGGAGATTTACAACCTCTCCAGGGTAGGAACAGGATGGAGACAGTGCCGCAGTGCTGGTAGACAGGGTGAGGAAAGGGGCTGGCGATGCATGGCTGGACTCTTCTTCCTGCCCCCCTGTGGTGTTTTTATGCCCAGCAGATCTCGTTCTTCATAACTCACAGTGCACACCCACCAGAAAGCTTGTAGTTTTCATGTGTCTTAACGATCCTTAATCCAATGTCTCAGCTCAAGCTTTTCCCCTTGCTTAGAAAGCTGTATTTCTGTCTTCCATCCAAATCCAAATATGGTAGGAAGGAATTTTATATAAGTGAAAATGATTCAGCTTCCTCCTATAACTTCTTTTTGTTTTGTGACTCTCTCCCTATTTCCCAATGTACTTGTGGCTTCATTGGAGGGATGCTCTGGAAGGGAACAGCTCATGGTACTTTAAAAGTAGAGATGTCACAGAAACTCAGATAGCAATGTTCTCTGAAGAACATAGAATGCAAACCACTGGAATGTGGAAAGTATAATGTATATGCGAGTTTGCTTCGGCAGGGACATCTGAGCTCTGGCTCTGATCAGAGCTCATCTTGGTCAATGAGGAAAGTGTGGGGTTTCCCTTCTATGAACATTAGCCATACTTGTTCCTTATCTGCATGCCTTATCATTTTCTCATGCCTAGCTTAGTGGTCTCTGGGTTATACGTCAAGCTAAACCAACATTAAAAAATGGATAGATGGCTTTAAAAGATGCTCAGAAAGACACCTTGATTCAAAAATTATAACAGAATATATAGAGGAGAGATATAGAAATTTCCTGGGTCCCAAGTTTAAACATGTTGGGGTGGGGGAGGTGGGTGGTGTAGAGTTCAACTGAACAATTTTGAAATTCTTCAAATTAGTTGAAATATGGGGTAAAATGCACTACCATGAGCAATAGGCCTATATAAAATTCCTTCGGACAGCAATGAATTAACAGTGGTATATTATAAATTTTGGGCAGAGGATGTCTTCTTATTGACACATGTTGAACAAAGCACAATTTACAATTTACTAACTTAAAGGTTATTTGATAGATCTAGTATAACTCTCTACTCACTGAGGCTTACAAATATCCCTCTACTGTATGAGAAAGAGGAGGAGAACTGGGAGATGTAAGGGCTTAGACTGTAACCTACTTCGTAAAGGAGGTCTATGTTCTGACTACCTGAGTGAATACCTGTTCTTGGGAAAAGACTTGTAACTGAGAACTGGACCTCTTGTGTTTGTGAGGAGTGTGTAAATTGATGATATGACTGTTCCACTGCTTGACTAAAGGAAAGGTTTTTATTGTAGATATGATATAGAATAGCCAGAGCCACCTGGATGAGTCCAGGGAAGAAGAAGAAGGAAGTAGACTTAACATAGCCAGCAGAGTGTTCTGGGCCGAGAGAGAGGAGAGAGAGAGAGAGAGAGAGAGAGAGAGAGAGAGAGAGAGAGAGAGAGAAAGAGGCACAGAGAAACAAAGAAGAGAGGAAAGAGGAGGCGAATACCCTAAACAGCTAGGTTATAAGTAGAAGGAATAGCTAGTGGGGATGGAAGCTCTGTGAGCTTGGCAGGAGTTTAGCATTCAGGAAAGGCAAGAAGATCGGGCATGCTAACATGAGCTTTGAAGGTACTTGTGATTCTGGATGAGCCTGGAGGCCACCATGTTCTTTGGTATGGTAATAGCACAGATAACCAGGTAATAGGCACCACAGATAACCATTGATCCCTTCTGTCAGTGATAAGCAAGATGGCTTCTTTCAGTAGGGGGGACCTGGATTCACAAGTTCCTAAGAAATGATATCTTTTGTCTATCCACCAGAAATACTCCTATAGTTCAGGTTGATCCCATCTCTGGATATTTTGGATGACCTTTTGGAGTTTTTGGAACTGTAGTTTCCTTTGGTCTAACAGGAATGAGACTAGCAGAACTTCAGAGGAATTTCTTCTCAAAGGGTGTAGAAGTACAGAACTGTCCGTGGGCAGGAGAGGGGCATAAATATACTTTAAAAAGTGCTTATCTTGGAGGACTGTCACACAGTCTTCACAGCAGACAACCTGTGGGCAGCAAGGTGTGAGAGCTGGATGACTTGTCATGGCTCTTGAACGCGACACCTTTTGTTTTTCCCTATTGTTCTGAGGTCTCTTGCCACTCGTCGGTGACAGATAGGGACATGTAGACACAGCAGAGGACTTACTGACATATTGATCCCTTCTCTTTTAGAAGGTACTGATGTATCTGCCATCTGTCATAATGCCACAGAAAATACTACTTTATCGAAGAACCTAATTGGTGATAGCCTCTAATTTAGAAGCCGAGTCTTTAATTTATTCATTCCTTGCTTCCAGTGAGCACCTGCAGATGGAGCAGTCTTGGGAAGATTTCTTGGTCCAGATGTCTCAATTGATTGGCACCTAAGAACTCCAAGGCCACCAAGGGAAGAAGTTAGAGAAGAGCTCAGTTTTTATCTTCACCATTTCCAGGAAGAAATGGGAAAGTAATAGATGGCTGGGTTTTCCATTGCATGCTGGGTATTCGTTATGATTAGGTATTAGTAGCTTTCTTTAAAATTAAATGAAGTAGTGTTGTGGAGGGAAGCCTGGGAACTGTACATTTTGTCCTGTTTGTTTCTATTATGTTAATTACTGCTCTTCTACATAATCCAATAAAAGGCCTATTGGCAGAAGAAGACCTAGTACATCACTAGTTTAAAATGTGGCTCTCCTTTCATTAATACAAAATGCACATGCACACCAGCTTTAGGAAAGTAGATGTTTTGAATTAAAACAGCTCAAATTCCATCACAAATTGATCCACTCTGTGTACAAGAAGGAGCTCAGTTCTTAAACTTTCTATACTGAATTAGTCTTGATCAAGTTGAAGGATAATTTTTGGAGCTTCACAAAGTATATGGCTACTTGGCCAATTATCAAGACTTAATTAAGAGACTTTTATACAGGTTCACATTATTTAGTTTTAATCTATTAGTTTAGGTTGGGAAAAATACCCATTAAAATACCTTTGTGACAAAAAGATAAAACAAGAGTCTAATTTATCAAGGTAGTCTCTGGAACTCCTGAGCTGCCTGGCATATATGGGAACAATTGATCCTGGCTCTGAGACTATAAAAGAAGGCATAGCTTGGGTCAAAAATGGCAGCCATCTTCACTGTCATTCTTTTGTAGTAGTGTGAAACAGGCTCCAAAGGACATTGAGTTTTGCTTGAAATACTTTGAGTGCATTTAAGTACTTCACTAGGGTGATACACACCTGCAGTCTTACAGGTGTACATTGGCTCATATGCATGCTGTTAGGGCATCTAGCATACTGGCACCCATTGGCTCATAAGCATGCTGTTAGGGCATCTAGCATACTGGCTCATTGCAGTTCATCAGGTATCATTCAAGGGAAACCATCAGAGGGGTGATCCAAGGCAATTAGGATCCCCAAAAACCATTTTGTGGCAGATATAAGCCATCAACTTTGACTTGATGCAAAGTTATGAATTCATCCTGTTGTGCCCAGTCAGTGAAAAAAGTCTTTTAGAAGACTTTGCAAAGTGGTATTGGTGGTAAAATGAATGAACAATAACACAAAACAGAACCCCATCTGTGATCTGTCCCTCAGGACTAATATAATGTTAGAATTGCTTAGGGTTTAGTCATAAAAATATAAATATAAGTGGCTTCCAACTGAGGCCATTTAATATTGGGAAGAGAGTTACTTTTGAATTGGAGTATTGAATGAAAGAAAACACAGCAAAGGAGGAAATCCATGTACATACAAACATGCACAATACAAAGCTGTGGTCACCCATTGGACTGGGGAACGGAAGGCACTTGGAGCTGTAGGAAAATGAAGCATAGAAATAGGGTCCATATGGCTGCACCCAAGGCCTCTGACCCAGGTGACTGTTAATGTGGCAGAGCACTCTGCAAGTCTGTGATGGTGTAGCTCCTCAGAGTCTTGAAGGAAGCTGGCATCCAAAGCTGCGTACTTCCATGGAGGAGGGGAACGATGACTGAGATGACAGCTGCAAAGAGAGCTCACAGAAAAGGAAAGGTTCTTGTTGTCCCTTCTCTTCTCAAGAGTTCCAGCATCCCTCCTTCTTGAAGAACCCATCTTGAAATCATCCGGATTGAAGTGGAGAAGACAGGATTGGAGTGAAGGACCACAGTTCAATCCCTGCTGATGTGTTTGTTACTTCCTAACTGTGACAAAACACTTGGCAGAGCCTCCTTAAAGAAAGGAGAGGTTTAGGCTCACAGTTTAAGGGGTATCGGCCTATTGTGGCCAAGAAAGCTTGTCTGCTGAGGTAGCTAAATCCAAAGGACTTGAAGTAAGACTTGATTACTTCTTTGTGGCTCAGGAAGCAGAAAGCTCTGTTCAGAAGTGGGGCAGGGCTATAATCTATACTACCTGCCTCTCTGCCAGCCCCAAACCACCAGCAGCAACTGACACCAAGTGTGAGAACACAGGCCAAGGGATGGGGGCATACTCCGTGTTCAGACTTACTTTTAAAAATTAAAAAGCAATCGTAGGCAAACTTACTGTTTAAAAATTTTGAAGAATTTATCTTATATTCAAGAAAGAAAGGAGAAATTTTGAATCAAGTTACTATAGTGAATTTGCATTTGGGTTTTTTGGAATTAGGATTTAAGTGAGGATTATGATTTGAATGTAGCATTGACTCAGTGCAATTCATTATGTTGAAGATATGTGATTTGAGGTCACAGGCCTGCTCTGAACATTTGCACCATGTTAGACGAAGATTTTCATTGACCAGGAGACAGAAAGAGCAAGTGAGCAAAGAGACCGAAGAACACCACCATGGACTGGAGATTAACCAACAGAAATTCACATTAACTCTAAAACCAGAGCTCCCGCATATTCATTTCACTCAAGACTCTCCAGTTTCCAAATTCATTTTAGAATTATGAGGCTGTCCAGTCATATTTATACTTTTGTTATGTCCTTCCTGGTTCTCAGCCTCCAAAAATGTAGTAATTTGGCCTGTTCTGCTTAGACAAACACCTGGAAGCTCTCCTGGGAAAGATCCCAAGTCTAGACATAGCTTTTAAAAAAATCCACACATGTGTTTCTCGTTATGAGGAGCTTTAACTCTGCAGACAAGAGAAAATTCCCATGCCTTTACGGAGTTACCAATTATGTCACATTCTGTGAAGAAATGCTCGTGACTAATATTTAAATAATTGTCTTCAAAAAATCATAATAAAAGGGAAGACAGAGAAGAAAGATGGTTGCATATGAGCTGCTGAGAGTTTTAGTTTTGAATGCAGGTCTTGGGTAACAGGAAGAAGAGGTGACTTTTAACTACCTACCTGGGAAGCTATATTGTTTTTTATAATTTTGGCAAACCCACACTGACAGCAATCTGAGCATATCTACCTAGCTGCTATCATTTCCATTTTCTTCTTCCTCCCCCTTCTCTTCTTTGCCTTCTACTTCTCCATCTATGAACACAATAATAGGCAAACATCTGTACACCTTTTCTGTTCTAGTAAAATATATAATGCACTAAAAGTAAGACATTTCTTTAGAACACAATGCGATTAAGAAAGGTCCCAAGGAGAACTGATCTGTTTCACTTCCAACTGTGGAGGTGTGGAATATCAAGACATGGCAGTTCCTCACCAGTGTTTACCATCGCTTTCTTAGAGTGTCCAGAATTAACTGTAGCAGTAACTTTGGAACAGGCAGAGAGAAGGTATACATAATGAGAACAGCCTCTCAAAACGGGATAGTGGTCACTTTTGTATAGCAAACAGGTTAAGAAAAACTAGAGAGAAGTCAAAGCTGGAGAAATGAGGGCACTGGGTCAGGTGATTGGCTACTATGTTAAAGACATTAAAAGAAAACCTGGCAAAACACACACAAATTCCATGATTCCATTTGTGATGGTTGTTTGTTTGTTTAATGCTGCCAGTTATTGGATCCTTAATCCTACAAACTTGTAACTAGTTGAACTTTCGTACCATTTCTGTCACTCATATCTAAATGATCAAAATAATAATAGATATGTATTGGGATTATGAGATGGCTCAACGGATAAAAGCACTTGCTGCTCTTGAGGAGGACCTGAGTCCAGTTTCTAGCACCTATATGTGGTTTCTGATAATGGCCTTTAATTCCAGCTCCAAGGGACCTGATGCTCTCTTCTGGCCTCTATGTGTGCAAGTACACGTATACATATACAATCAAGAATCAAATAGACCTTCAAAAAAAGACCCCAAGAATATGTAGGTGTAATCTGTCGGGGGTTTATGTAAGCACTGACATAGGGCAATCACTGTTTTTAAATCAACTACCCTGACAACTACACACTATATCTATAACTACACACAATACACACTTTAGATGATTGCATAATAGATGAAAGACCATTGCATACCTTGAAGAAATATTTTTTGAAGATGATAAGCTGAAAGAAAATGCTCCAAACCTTTCATTTCATTTACAAACATTCAGTTATGAAACCACAGCATAAAATCATAAAAAAGAGAAAACAAAGGATCTGTATTGTGTACACACAAGAAATAAAAAGAAACTTCCATGAAAGAGTTGGATGCACCAAGCAGCCATGGCATAATGGATGTTGTAACCAGTAGTCTTGGATTCTTGGGAAAGAACAGAGAAACCTGCAGAATGTACTGGCTCTTGTAACTGGGTATTTGTGAGGAATGAGCTTAGCTTCAGGCCTGGTTTGACACTGGCGCTTAAATGATGGCATCAGCTTTATTGATTCTGTGACTTCATTTATATCTGCTTTGACTTTGAGCTTTCTCAGTGTATACAAACTTCCAATGAACCCAACAAAACATTCACCAGAAGCTGAGTCTATATAATGGCAGCACATAAGCTCAAAGGAAAAGATCTCCCTCAAAATTTCCCCAAGCCAGAGAGAATTCTACTGACCTGGGAAAAGTCACATACCCATATCTGAAAATATCACTGTATCCACTGGGATGTGTCAATGTAACTGTCAGATGCCTGCTTCTGTGCCTGCATTTAAGAGTATGGTACCAGAAGAAACCATCTTAGCAGTCTGCATACCAGCAAGAGGCCTTGTTTCAAAGACATGCGAGTGGGGGTGGGGGTGGGAGTGGGACATAGCTCAATGGTAAAGCAGCGTCTGACCCCCCGACCCCCCAAAAAGCCTGACAAATACAGAATGTTGAGCTAAGATCTGGTATTTATAAAATAAAAGTACAGAAAGAGTGAAGGCAAGGGTGGAGAGGAGCAGCAGGGATCCAGGACTCTGAATGAGCTCTGGAAGTGTCACCTGGTGTCGGGGATAATTGAACACCAACAGTAAACCATATAGGACAGCGCAGAGTGACTTCTTGATTTTTCTTTCATACGAAATTTTATTTTTGTATCTGAAAACCAGATATATATATATATATATATATATATATATATATATTGAAGACCCAATTTGCTTTCTAAAATCAAGAATGAGGTGAGCAGAGCCTCTTGTACAGATGCCTGATTTCCTCCTTTTAAAGGTTTATATCTTAATTGTGTCTATATGTTTGCTGTGTGAGGGCATGTGCGTACAACTGTAGATACCCACGCCTAATATGGGTTCTGAGAACAGAATTCAGGTCCTTTGAAAGGGCAGCAAATGCTCTTAGCTACTGGGCCATCTTTCCAGCCCCAGGTCTTGCTTGCACTCTCCAACCTCTCAGAAAACAGTAAGGCATGAGGCCAATCAACTCTGTATTTACTGGAAGGTCTGCTTCTTTCAAATACAGTGTCCTTGGAGAGATTTGACAATGGGAAATCACAAACAGATGTTCCCATTAAGAATCCTAGCTTTTTATGGTTACAGAGGCTCCTAGCCATCGCTCTACCAATCCCAGCAGCACAGCCATGGACGGTCTCCTAAAAATGTGAGGTTAGAAAGCTTAGAAATCAGAAAGTGTGGTGTGTCCAAGTAGATGAGGAGCTAATGGAAACATAGCGTGATCTGTGAACAGACTTGGAGACTAGGTCTGAAAACAAAATTATTTTAATTATCTGTGGATAAAGAGCGGGGGGTGCATGGAATCATCAAGGAGCTCTTGAAAATGGACATTAGTTGAGGAAGAGGCTGTTTCAGTAAGCAGAGGAAGAGGCTGTCCTGAACTCATGCAAACGGGGCACTGTAGAAACGGGGCATGCACAAAGCAGGAGTGGGAGGGTTGGTGAACAGCAGGGAGGGGGATGGGATAGGGGGTTTTCAGAGGGGAAACCAGGAAAGGGGATAACATTTGAAATATGAATAAATAAAATATCTACAAAAGAGAGAGAGGGAGAGAGAGAGAAGAAAAAAAAGAAGAAGAAGAAGAAGAAGAAGAAGAAGAAGAAGAAGAAGAAGAAGAAGAAGAAGAAGAAGAAGAAGACGACGAC
>NC_034590.1:54859238-54872150 GCF_900095145.1 Mus pahari | reverse complement strand
AGAGAGAGAGAGAGAGAGAGAGAGAGAGAGAGAGAGAGAGAGAGAGAGAAAACGGACCAGTGAAAGCAGAAAACAATCAATAACGAACATAAAACAAGAGAATTGTTGGACCAGGGAGGTGACTCCATGAGTGCTTGCCATGCAGGACTGACAACCTGAGTTCAATCCCCAGGGCCACAGTTGGAAGGAGAGGGTGAATTCCCTGGAAAGTGTCTTCTGACCTCCCCGTGTACACTATGGTGTAAAGACACACACACACACACACAAACACACACACAGACACTTGTAAACACACTAAATAATAAATTGATAGTTTCTGTTATGCAAAGAGTCATTAAAAATTTAACACTGTGGTTTAGAATAAAAAATGCACAATTAGAGATTTATGCATAAGGACAGGAACATACAAGATACACAAGAAATTTTGGAAAGAAAAAAAATACTGTGCATTTAAAATTTAGATTTATTTACTTGTTGGGGGGGGTGCATATACCACAGCACACACATAAAGGTCAGAAGACGAATAGGGAAGTCAGTTCTCTCTATTATGAGGGTCGATTATGAGGGTCCTCCATTATGAGCAAGTGTAGCACTTGCTGCCTACACACCAAAAAGATTTGTTTTAAGCACTTGCTGCCTACACACCAAAAGGATTTGTTTTTAACTATTTATGGGGGAGAGGTAGTCATACCTTTGGTCGAAGAGGCTACAGGGGAGTTCGGACACCCTAGAGCTGGAGTTATAGTTTTCTTACAGAATGCCCGGCATGGGCATGCTAGGTGGGGCTGGGATTCAGATGTTCATCCCCAAGACTGAGCGGCAAGGGCTCTTAAGCTCTGAGCCAACTCTCCAGCCCCTCCATCTTTTAAACAATTTAACTGAAGGTAGGCTTCTGTTGATTCCTGGTGAGAAGGAAACTTTAAAATGCCAAATATCTGAAAGAGCTAAAGTAAAAATCCAACACGTGTGCAAGCAAAACAATAACACAAATCGCCACTTACACAGTACGATGGGTTTGCGTGCCCCCCCCCTTCGTGTAGTGTATTGGTATTTAGAGGGGATATGAGTCAAGTACAGATGTCCTGTAGGAAGAGAGAAGACTGAGACATTTCCATCTTTCCATTTAACATCTTCAGATGTTTAGTTCTGATGAGAGTAGAGAGCTGTATTGTGGATATATAATAGCCAAAATACTGATAATGCCTTTCAGCTGAAAATAAAAAAAAAAATATGTCAAGACAATATTCTTTTTAAAATGGAAGAAAGTACATTTAGACTCAAACTATCACGCTGTAAAATCCTAATACTCAATTGGGTCATTAAGCCCAGTAACAACTATTCCTTTCTCTACCCCGTGTGTGTGTGTGTGTGTGTGTGTGTGTGTGTGTGTGTGTCACTCATCTATGCTTCCCTACTAGTAATTGTTATTTTAAGCTATACATGCTTGTCTCATATCTATCAGTCATCTATCTACCCACTCATCGTTTGCTAATCCATCTTTGACTACCATGTTCTTTTAAATTGTCTCTTCCCTTGGGTCCAAACGCTTCCTGTAAGGTCCGAATAAGACAGCCAGGTGCGAGTATTGCTTCTCTAGAAGATGGAACAGAATAAGAGCAGATGATGGACTGAGGAAAGCTAACTGAAGACGCTTGGTAGAGCAGGAGGCAAGAGGAAGGAATCTAAAAGAATAGAGTTGCTCAAGGACTAGAGGTGGATAAGAGTAAATTCATCAAGGAAAAACAAAGCTGAACTCAGACATTCAAAGATTTGTGTGGGGGCCGTGTGAAGGCAGAGCCTTACATGTGTGAAGACATGGGCCATACAGGATTACAGGAACTGAAGAGGGGCACAGTGGAGACAACAGCAGAGCCAGACTGAAAGTGGGGAGCAAGACGAACACTTCAGAGGGTGAACAAGGGACAGAATGAGTCAGTTGTTTGTATGGCTGCTTTGATGATCCCTGGGTCATTCATCCTCCTCTTTAATCATTTATACCCTTGACACATTTCCCATGGAGGGAGGAGGGAGGAGAGAGGAGGGAGGAGGGTCAGGTGTATGATTTTTAACTTAGTGTTGGTAGACAAGCCCAGTATTTATCTCTAGTGTTTCTGTGAACAGCTTTCAAAGACTAGATAGGGTTTTAGTTATTATTATTATTATTATTATTATTATTATTATTATTATTATTATTATTATTATTTTGTATCAGCAATGAAGGACTGAGACAGCTGATTCATCTGAACTTGAACAACATCAGTCTTCAATGGGGACATGGAGTACTGGCCTGAGCAATTACAACTATCAGAAAAAGAAAAATGATCCAAATATCTCTGAAAACAAAATTTTCCTTGGATGGAAATCTAAAGAAACTGATAATACAAATGAGTTTACTGCTGATGAGGAGTCTAACATAACAGAACCTGAGGAAGTTTCTAGAAGGAGCGTCATTATTGGAGGAGAAGCTGGAGGCTTTTTGGAGAGTGTATATGCCACTGATGATGGTATGACTCATACGTGTCTAAGAACACTGATAAACACTATGTTTGTAGAAAGATAAGCTCCAGACTTTGAGACAGCTTGGTGACAAGTTACAGAGGAGACAGCTTGGTGACAAGTTACAGAGGAGCACCTAGAGTTCAAACGGCAGAAGTCGGTCATCTGTGAGATTTATAACTCGCTCTTGGAGACAAGAGAGGTCCTGCAGGGTTCAGGAATGCTGGATGGACTCAGGAAAGCTGACACAGGTTTAGCTAACAATAGAAGGACTTATATGAAAGAAAACATTCACCCTGCTGTTTGGAGAGAAGCTACAAGCTTGCTGTGGAGTGAGCCGATAAGCCTGAAGTAGAAGCCTGAATGACAGAGACAAAGAGCCCCACTTGTGTAAAGTTCATTATGCAAAAAAAGGTGGATTTTGTTTTCAAGACTATCCATTTGAAGAGTGCTGAGAGGGGCATAAAATCTTTACTGAGTTTCTGAAGCAGCCTGCCTTCACTTGGCATCTCATCGGAAACATTGCTGTGTGAAGAACCGAGTTTGTATTCCAAGCTTCTTTGTTCTCAGTTAAAAGTGAAGGTTTTGCCATGTTAGATGCCCTCAAGCTGGAGTGACAGGTGGTTGTGAGCTGCTTGACGTGGGTGCTGGGAGCCACACTCAGCTCTGCAAGAACCAGGACACGCTCTTGACCACTGAGCTCTCTCTCCAGCTTGGCTGCCTATGCATACCACTCTTAAGAAGGGGGTTCACTTAGCTGCCCACACGCATGAGTGTGGAAAGAAAGTTGGGAGGAAGTTCTACCCTTGATTGAACAGTTTCTAACATGCAACTATATCATGGGTACAGATGATGGAATGAGCTTTACAGACAAGACAGCAAAACAAATGAATGAGGAAAAGAATGGGGTGAGGGATGGAGAGATTCCTATAGGGCGAATCATTGGAAAGGAAGGCTCGAGGAAGCTGATATATTATGAGGTGATGATTTACGGCTAGGATATTGGACAGTGAGATTTCAAAGATGGATCAAGTTTGGGGATCAGTCACCAAAATGGCTGCATTGGGGAGCTTTCTGCCTCTAACCAAATCCCCAAGACAATCGGTTTACCTTGGCTCATGGTTTCAGAGCCTCCAGTCTCTTGTCTGTTCCCCCTCTGCCTCAGGATGGATTGAGCAAGCATTGTGGAGGAAAACTGCTCACCTCATGGCAAGGGCGTGACGGAGACAGGAAGAGAGCAAGAGCAAGTCTCACTGTCCCCTTCAGGAGCACATGCCCCGTGACTTCTCCCATGAAGTCTCATCTCTGAATTTTCCAGTGTTTCCCTCATAGTGAGTGCCAAGCTGGGAACTAAACATTTATCCCAGGAACCTCTGGGGACATTCCAGATCCAAATCACAGTGAGAGCTAAATCTGTTCTTAAGTGTGGGGTTAATTAGGAAGCACATTAAAAGAAAGCAAGGGGTTTTCTAAATACTAATTAAAATGGAAAGAGATGCTGGACCACTTGGTGGGAAATAAGATTACTTACCCAAGCAGCAATCTACCATAATGGGACATTCGGAATGCTGTTTCTGCGACTCTCCCAAGGTGAATATTAGGAATCAAAGAGGGAAAGGCAGGCTTCAGGATGTCTATAGAGTTTTCCACAGACTACTGTTAGGGTTTCGTGTCCTTAGCAAAGAGCTATGTTTCTAGCAACCTGAGGTCCGGGACAGAGTCTGGAGTCTGGAGCCCATGTTCGTGGAATCTATTAAATGAATCACATTTCAGCTCTCTCACTGGTAGCTGCTGCCAGGAATATTGATTTACGTTCAATTTCATTGCCAGCTTTTCTAAGACCTTTACTGGCCTGGGTAGGCATAGAGGCAAAAATGCAAAAAATAATACTCCCTTCTCGTGGGATAAACTTGGGGGTCTTCCCTTGTAGGCTTGTCTGTCAGTCACAGAAAGGAGTCTGGAAGCACCCTGGGCTTGGTAAAGCTTGGGACTGTAAGAATTTGTATATCTTTTCTTTTCAGATAATACACCGATATAAAAACCAGACTCCTCATCTCTGCCTGACTGGGCTTTGGCACTGAGCAGCAGAATCATTGTCAGTGGGCTCCTTTCCCTGTGGCACTGGTCCTGAGGCAGAGGGCGCTCATTAAATAGGGGAGCTGCCCTCCTTTCACTCCAGGGAGGGGGTAGGAGAGGGGTGGAGGATGGGAAACACTGGAGTTCCTCTCTGTGTTCATTCCATCTAGTGAATAATATATTTTTATTTAATTGTTTGAGTATATCTGGCAGACTCAAGGCTCCATTTTGCCAGAACCTTCTAACAGGTTTATAAAAGATGAATTGAGTAATTACATTGCCATTTTTGCTATTATTGTTTATTTGTTTTCTGAAACAGTCTTACTATGTAGCCAATGCTGACTTGGAACTCACTATTTAGCCCAAGCTGGGCTCAAGCTCACAACAATTCTCTTGCCACTGAATTTTGAGTATTGGGATTATAGGAATGAATCACCATACCTACCTTGTTTCTGTTATACAACACACACACACACACACACACACACACACACACACACACACACACCACTGACTACTTACTTTATTGATTGGCTTTGGAGTCAAGGTAATTATGTAGGCAGGCTGACCTCAAATTCATGACTATCCTCCTTCCTCAGTTTTCTTCATGATATAATTGCGGACATGAAACACTACATCAGGCTAAACCATCGTCTAACTAGAAAATTCACCATCTTTAGATGAAAAAGATAAAAACAACTCAAAATTGCCTTCTGAAGCAAGGAATTAGGTAAGAACCAGGAAATGTTTAATTTAGGATGAGTTGTTCAATTCATGAGGTAAAAAAAATCTTTCATCAAAGATATGAGAGAGTCCACTAGGTGACATAAAAATTGCCAATATTTTAACAAATTCTTCAATTGTTTTGAAATTCATTCATTTCTTTTAGAAATTGAATGAAGAGTCCCCTTTGCCTTAGTTTAGCATCTTACATTGTCCTTTCTCATAACTTCCTGTTAAATTCCTAAATAATTCATTGCCACTTTAAACGACTTGATATTAAAGTGATCTGAGCTACAAGTTTCCCTCAAGGGTAACTCGGCCTTTATTGTTAGCTTCAAAGTACCATCTATGATAGCATCTATAATGTTTCCATTGATATTCAACCTCTGCTTGGTTTTATTTCCTATGATTTGGGAAGCCATGTTGATTTAACCTTTGATGGCAGTTTAATTGTATAGTATAATCTTGCTCACCCTTTTCTTTACATACATCACTACATGCATTTTCGGGTCACACCATGATTGTAGACTATGGTCAGTACAATTTTTAATATTGCATATTTTTTCTTCGGCCCCAACAAGTAATTGATCATGAACCTATTTCATAGGAATTTTAAGACTATGTATTCAGCTCTGTACAAGAATCAATGCCTACACGAATGTAAGTCAATTTAGTAATTATATTTTAAATTTCCTATGTTCTCTACTATAAAGATTTTTTTCATCCATTCCTATTTTCTGGCATCTAACTATCAGTGATGGAACATCCCTGCTTTTTAAAATGGAAATGATATTAATAGACAAGGAAATACCTTGATTGAGAATGCCCAGTTGTATGGTTTTTGACACCTGCATATATCCACAAACTGTCTGAATTCATTTGTTCTTATGACATAAAAAGTATTTGGGGGAAATTATACAGGCTTGAAAATCACATAACAGCCATGAATAATATATTTTAAGGGTTGAGTTTGGCATATTACTTTAACAACTATTAATTAGGTTGTGTATTCTGAATTCTTGGGGAGAGGTTTTGACATGGTACAATCCTGAGTTTTTAAGTATGTGTAGCAATTCAAATGCTTTTAAAAAGGTAAAACTCTGGCCTAAAGCTAATTCCAATAAAGAAATTGACACTATTTGCTTTTGAAACTGAGGTGAAAATAGACTCAAATGGTGGGGCTCAAAAGGAGAAAGAAAATATGTTTTTAAGTAAAGAGATGGGGGGATGTTTTAGTAATATTTCAAACAGTGGTCTGTGTCTGCTAGTGCCTATCTTTAGTTTTTATCCTGCAGGGCAAATCAGATTTTTAACTATTTTTGACACACGGATTCAAGTTTTTGCACTTTTTCCTCCAGCTTTACAGACAGCCAATGTTGTGCTGGTTTAGAGGTAGTTAAATTTTTTTAACCCAGACAACTGGAATCAAGTTTAAGATACTTATAGCAAGCATTGAAGATACAAACAAAACAAAACTTCCCAAAAGAAAAGTAACATACATGAGGTGCCAAGATGCTGTGTGTGAAGCAGCCGGAGTAGTCTAAGTCCAAAAGATGATACTGTTTTTCTGCAAAGCTGAGCACATGGATAAAGGATGTTAATGACTGAGAATATGTGGTCTGCTGCTACACACCTCTGTTATCTCAGTATGTCTGTGAATAGGCTGTTATTCTGTAAACTTTCAGACAGACCTCAACAGGGAGTAGCAACATCGTGGTGGGGTGGGGTATCCTTATTCTGTCTGTTTCCTGGTAGTTAGTAGTCAATGGACTGCATACCTGTATTTCATGATTGCGATAAAATTCTTACCAATCATTCAAATTTAAAAGACCCACAATTTTATTTGTTTTCAGAGATGATGCGATATTTCTTCCAATGTATTACAATTCCTGGAATTATCCTGGATGCCACTTCTTTTCAAACAATTTAAAGATTTTGTATTTTACTCAGCACCACACAAGTATTTGATCTCACCAAAAGTTCAAGTGACACGTGGGAACAAATGGAGTTCTATAACCACTTCCCTATTTTCCCAGCAACTGAGTGGATACTCTGTGGACCCCTTCCATCACTTGAAGCCATGTGACCTTGACTATAGTACCTTTGTCTCTGCTTCATTTTGCTCCCCTGTAAAGCAAGGGTAGGGCTGTGGTGAAGACACTGAGAAAAGCTCAAGCTTGAGGAAATGGGGGTTCAAATCCAAACATCCAAACGTTAAGTATGGCAACCTGCCTATCAGTATCATGCTCTGAAAGAAGAGATCAGAAGAGAATGGTGGGTGTCCTGGAGCTGGAATTACAGGCAAATGTGAGCTGCCTGACATGGGTGCTGGGAACCAAACTCTGGTCCTCGGCAAGAGTAGCAAGCCATCTACCTTTGTTGTGTCTTAAATAGCACGATATAGGATTTAGACTTGGAATTTGTCATAGGCAATAGCACAATATAGGATTTAGAGATGGAATGGTGATATTAAAACTAGAATTTCTCTGAACTTTTATAAAAAAAAGGCCCATCAAGAGATGCTGTGTAATTTTTAGCTCAATAATTGGCTTCTCACAGAAGTAGAATATAAACCAAAAATGTGTGACATGCCTGAGATAGCTCATTTACGTTTTTTCACCTGGGACATATTGGGCTAATATTCTGCCATCATGGGATTCTTCCCTGACAGGTTGGCTTCCTTCCCCCAAGGACCCCAACCAAGCTGTAGTAGACAGTGTAAACTAATAATCACAGCTCAAGTGACAAATCAGCAAGTAGGGTGGGAGGTGACTTCCTAAGTGTAATTCAAACTACAGTCGGATATGCAACATGTTGAAAAGAAACCAGAGGCCAGCGAGTCCCAAATTAAGGCAGTAGATTAAGCTGAGGTAAAGAAAGCGACTTTCTCATACCACATAATGGAATCAATTTGGTAAATCAACAGTAGAAAATCAAAAAACAAAAAACCACAACCCATTCGCTAAGGACATTGAATGTATGTACAAGAGCTGGGGAGAGGAGATGGTAACCCACAGCCACAGCCTTGTTGAAATGGCACTCAAATAAAGAAAAGAAAGATTCCTTTCTGTGACTTGGAGATTGCTCTCAGTGTCCCTTAATCCATCCTCAGCCATAGAGCAATGGCTGGAGTCATTCTTTTAAGAACATGTTGTAAGTTGTAATTCTAGAGGTTGACTGACTCCCAGCCTGAGAGAGACTATTACCAGCCTTCCCCTAGCCCCTCAACTCGCTGGTCTTTTCATTTTAATATTGTTACAGTGACAGTTTTTATTTTACTGTATTTTGCAATTCAATGTAGTATTTTGAGGTATAAAATGTATTGGTATTATTGGGATCTGAGGAGAGCGATTTAGTATTTTCCTTTATGTACTTAGCTTTAGAGTATGTTCCTTACACACAGTGACAGGCTTAACATGACATTTGCTAAAGTGTACTGTCCATCACCCTCTTACTGTCTCTGTTGCCAGTGCTTCCTAGTCTATGTGTATGCATAGAAAGCTGTCTGGAATGACAATTTGAAAGTAGGAAACACTTTCCTAAAATAATGTGTGCAGGAGGCCCATGGTTCTTGAGGGTTATTCTGGGGCTGTGGACCATGCCATCCTCCTTCCCACGGTGCACACCAGCCATCTCCAGAGCTCCCAGCACACAGATTTTGGCTTATGTTTTCTCCCATTGACTTATGGCTTCAAAACATTTCTAGAGAAAGGCTCTGCATCAACAGGACAAGTGCCCAAGGAGCTTAAGCGAAAATGGGGGCAACTTCACTCCGACTGAACTGGAAGATGGTTTGTTTGAAGAGTTAATTGCAGTTCACACCACACTTAACAACAAACCACAGATGCCACTCAATTCAACTCTACAAACTCCCACACCATCCGCCAGTAGAACTGGCAAAATTCCCATCCAGATGTGTCCAAGAGAAGTTTTTCCTCTGGTCCAGACTGAGTTGCATCTTCTTAAGTCCCCCCTCTAGCCCCACTCTGCATCTTCCATGGAATGTTTCTCCTTCAGTTCCTTTGCCTATGGCTGTTGGAATGGCTGCCTCCTGGTGTTCCAAAGCAAACAAATAAACAGAAAAGCCTCAGTTCTTCTGTGGTCAGTAGCACCAAGTGTATTTTTATGAAACTCTTCCTATTTTCCAACACCCTATGCTGTTGCCAGACACTCAAAAGATCTTTGCATAGTTTAAGATATGCTATGTGGACAGTGCCTGATAAAGGCCAGGAACCCATTTAGCACAGACACCAGGGCCTCTCTACCTCAGTACCTCCTGCTCCTGCATGCTTTGTCTCCATCTGTGTTGTGCTTTAGTGACAGCAGGGATTTAATATGCTTATGGAGGCACTCTGTCTTTTGTGAGAAGTCAACAGATTCTGTTACAGTTCCATGTAAAACCCACGCTCTTGAGAAGACACAATTCACTGATCTCATTCCCCATCCTTTCTCCTCCTCCCATCCTTCCTCCTCCTCCCCCTTCTTCCACTCCTCCTCCCATCCCTCCCTCTTCTCCTTCCTCCTCCTCCCCTTCTTCTTCCTTCTCCCCCTTCCTTCTCGTCCTAGTCCTCCTTGTCCCCCACCTTCTCCTCCATCATCTATTTTCTCCTCCCTCTCCTTCCTCCTCCCTCCTCCTCCTCCTTCTCCCTTCTCCTTCTTCCTCTGTTTCCTCCTTCCTCCCTCCTCCTCCCTCCTTCCCTCCCTCCCTGCTCTATCTCTTTTAATCATTTCTTGTGCTCACACCACCATTCTGCTCTGGCATTATGAGTTCATCTTTCCTCTCAATCTGCCCTAAGCTTAAGGAACCTAAAACAAAGACAGGTTGATTTATCAGATAGCTAACTTCTGGTGTTTTACAGAACCTGATCCCACAAGGAATTTCTGGCCATAGTTTCACAGCACTGTTTATGATCCCCGAATGATGACTCCAGCACCTTGTAATCTTATCAGATATACTGGACAGTCAAGTTCAATGCAGGTGGGATTCTGTGTGGGAGGAGCAGAGGCAGCATGTGCCAGGCACTCAGTTGAGTCTCTTAAGAAAATGCATTAACAAAATACGCATTTTTTTTTTCTCATAAAGAAACAGAGGCCAGAAGAACTTACATAACTAGTCTCTAGTCTTCATCCAGTAACAAGGGAATGGTCCAAGACAGCCGGAGTCCAAAGCTTATACTTAGGCTTACTCTTAGGCTAATGCTCTTACCAGAACTGGGAGGTGTGATGGAGGCCAGAACCAGCTCCCATCAGACTTCCAAATGTTTAGAACATTCTTTATTGCAGACAGCCCAAGGTTGTTTTTCAAGGCCAATGGGGGCTCCTTTACAGCTAGGGTTGGTTAAGACAAGTCCGGGTCTGAGCACCACAAGGAAATTCTTAGGAAGATCTCTGGGGTATCCAGGATCCACGTGGTATGTATCAGGGATGTCTGTGCTAATGAATCGCTTAGAGGATTTCAGCTGAGGAAGTCAGTCTCAGAGACCCTCCTGCCCATATGGGCCGATTTTCACTCAATGGGGTCTTTGTTGCAGCCCGGACTCTGGAAAGAGGTCAGCTGGTGGTCAGCAGAGGAAACACCACTGAGAAGGCTGGCCCTGAGCTGCCATTGCTCCACTTTCCTTTGGACAAGTTACAAGAAATCTTTTATGGGCTGTAGTGGGGGAAAAGTCGATGGGAGCCAGCTTTGTTCTATTTTTGTAATGTATTTCTGGTCGAGTTAATTCTATGGAAAAAAATCATCAGCGGGTTTGTGTGTTTATGTAGGCCCCTTCGTCTTGCTTCATGCTGCCAAGTTCCCTGAGTCTGCAAGGAAGTGCAGCCAGACATGTTCAGCGTCCAGGGTCCTCACCCCGCTGACCCTTTAATCTTTCCAAGTTTACCCAGCTCTCTCACAGCAGCCGCTGCATGGAAACTGATCCCTTGGCCCCTGGCTTTTGGCAGGAGGACACTTCCTTCATATGGAAACGTGTTTAATACCAATTTAATGGTCTGTCTAGCCACTGTGTGCCCCGAGCCCGCCCTCCTTCCTTAATGCCCATGGCACAGAGCGTAGAAAGCTGACTTTTATTCACCCGTTTCAAATGTCCCCAACTTACTTTTCAATATGTCCACTGCTTTTCTAATGAGGAGCACCCTCCCAAATTCTTTCTAATCCTGTGACACCCAACTGCTACCATAATTTAAATGATATTCCTAATTTATTTTAATTAAACATAATTGAGACAAAAGGACTTAACTTATTTTTCTCCCATTTTCTTGTTTGTTGCTTTTTGTTCCTTTGTTTTACCCCTTCTGTTTCTTTTTTTTTTTTTAACATGCAAGGAAGTAAACAAATAGAAATGATTTTGTTACTGACTCACGAAATGAGTATTAGTGCTTAAGGAGATTGAGACTCAGTCCAATGAGAGAGCGCTTGCTTAGCAGGCACTAGTCCCAGGTTCACTCTCATAATAAAATTAATAAATAGTAAAACTAATAAAAGCCAATGGGAAGAAAAAAGGCTATGCAAGGAAACACTATTTTAAAGATGAATCAGTTACTAAATGACATATTGGAGCAAATTTAGCATTATTTTATCAAAAGCCCTTAAACAATGCGCATGCTGTATACATAATGGGAAATTATTGAAACTACCAAGAGTGCAGGAAGTCATAATATAAACACAGTGCAGTCAGTCATAGAAGAGGTGTGCTGTCCCATGCACTACTCACTTGCTTTATAAAAGATGAATGGTCAAGGTCAGGGGGCATTCTTGGCCCAGCTCTTCTTTTGTTGATTGTTTTATCTTGTTTTTATTGTTCAACATTGTTTTTCAAATTTTATTAGATATTTTCTTTATTTACATTTCAAATGTTATCTCCTTCCCTTCTTTCACGGCTGAAAACCTCCTATCCCCACCCTGCTCCCCCTGCTCCCCAAACCACCCACTCCTGCTTCCTGGCCATGACATTCCCCTGTCATGGGTCATAGAACCTTCATAGGACCAAAGGCCTCTCCTCCCATTGATGACCAACTAGGCCATCCTCTGCTACATATGCAGCTAGAGCCATGAGTCCCACCATGTGTTTTCTTTGATTGGCGGTTTAGTCCCAGGGAGCTCTGGGGGTACTGGTTCATATTGTTGTTCCTCCTATGGGGCTGCAAACCCCTTCAGCTCCTTGGGTACTTTCTCTAGCTCCTTCATTGGGGACCCTATGCTCAGTCCAATGGATGGCTGTGAACATCCAATTCTGTATTTGTTAGGCACTGGCAGAGCCTCTCAGGAGACAGCTTTATCAGGCTCATGTCAACAAGCTCTTGTTGGCATCCACAATAGTGTCTGGGTTTGGTGGTTGTTTATGGGATGGCTCTCCATGTGGGCAGTCTAAGGATGGTCATTCCTTCAGTCTCTGCTTCGAATTTTGTCGCTGTAAATTCTTTCATGGGTATTTTGTCCCCCATTCAAAGAAGGATCAAAGTATCCACAATTTGGTCTTCCTTCTTCTTGAGGTTCATGTGTTTTGCAAATTGTATCTTGGGTATTCTGAGGTTCTGGACTAATATCCACTTATCAGTGAGTGCATATCACTTCTTTTGTGATTGGGTTACCTCACTCAGGATGATACCCTCCAGATCCAT
>NC_034590.1:54755849-54859184 GCF_900095145.1 Mus pahari | reverse complement strand
CATTGTGTAAATGTACCACAGTTTCTGTATCCATCCCTCTATTGAGGAACATCTGGGTTCTTTCCAGCTTCTAGAGCTTTTAGGTGTGCTGTCAGGCTGCTAGTGTATGCCTTCTACATTTTCTTTTAGGTGGCACCCAGAGCTATGTGTTTTCCTCTTAGGACTGCTTTCATTGTTTCCCATAAGTTTGGGTATGCTGTGGCTTCATTTTCATTAATCTCTAAAAAGTCTTTCATTTCTCCCTTTATTTTTTCCTTGACCAAGTTATCATTGAGTAGAGTGTTGTTCAGCTTCCACGTGTATGTGGCCTTTTATTATTTATGTTGTTATTGAAGATCACCCTTAATCCGTGGTGATCTGAGAGGATGCCTGGGATTATTTCAATATTTTTGTATCTGTTGAGGCTTTTTTTGTGACCGATTACATGCTCAGTTTTAGAGAAAGTACCATGAGGTGCTGAAAAGAAGATATATCCTTTGGTTTTAGGGTAAAATGTTCTGTAGATATGTGTTAAATCCATTTGNTTCATAACNTCTGTTAGTTTCACTGTGTCTCTGTTTAGTTTCTCTTTCCATGATCTCTCCATTGATGAAAGTGGGGTGTTGAAGTCTCCCACTATTATTGTGTGTGATACGTGTGCTTTGAATTTTAGCAAAGTTTCTTTAATGAATGTGGATTCCCCTTCATTTGGTGTATAGATGTTCAGAATTGAGAGTTTATCTTGGTAAATTTTACCTTTGATGAGTATGAAGTTCCCCTCCTTGTCTTTTTGATAACTTTAGTTTCAAAGTCGACATTTTCCAATATTAGCATGGCTACTCCAGCTTGTTTCTTGGGACCATTTGCTTGGAAAATTGCTTTCCAGCCTTTTACTCTGAGGTAGTGTCTGTCTTTATCCCTAAGGTAGGTTTCCTATATGCAGTAAAATGTTGGGTCTTGTTTAAGTGGCCAGTCCATTAGTCTATGTCTTTTTATTGGGGAATTGAGTCCATTGTTATTAAGAGATATTAAGGAAAAGTCATTGTTGTTTCCTGTTATTTTTGTTGTTAGAGTTGTGATTCTGTTCTTGTGGCTATCTTCTTTTAGGTTTGTTGAGAGATTACTTTCTTGGTTTTTCTAGGGTGTAGTTTTCCTCCTTGTTTTGGAGTTTTTCCTTTTCTATCTATCCTTTGAAGGGCTAGGAGACCAGCTTTCTCCTGGTAAGACCAGTGCACAGAGGGCTGTGGAACAGCCCCACCTCCTGGCTGCAGATGTAGGCCTGTAGGACCCTGTTCTAACTGCTCTGCTGCTTCTGCAGCCTGTGCACTCCTGTGTGGACCTGCCTGAGAGAGTCACTGGAGAGAAAAATGGCAATCTCCTCTGAGTCCCAGGGTCAGACATTTCCTGGAGGCAAGCTCTCCTCTGGCTGGGAAGGTGCACAGAGGACCCAGGATCAGCTCCTCCTCCTGGCTGCAGATGGAGGCCTTTAGGAGCCAGCTGCTCTGCTGTTTCTATGGCCTGTGCTCTCCTGAGTGGACCTGCCTGAGTCCCCTTGTTAAACTTCATTATTGTTTAAATATGAAATTATTTTTTAACATATCAATGGAAGTGCGAGCATGTATGCAAAAGTCAGGAGACAACTTCATGGAGTCAGCTCTTTCCTTTCATCCCTACACAGGTTCAGGGTTTTGACTCACGGCTCTCAGTTTGCCTAGCCGTCCCCTTTACCTAATGAGTCATCTTGTTGGTCCCTAAACTGTCCAATCTTTAAATCCATTTAATTAAAGTGAAGAAGGCAATGTGACTGTGTGACTCACCAGCTACCCTCTAAGTAGTCCTAAGAGAAAGAGAAACTTAGTATTTGTGGTTCTCCAGTAATGCTTTCCATTTCTACAACATTTATAAACCTGTTATCTTTAATATGTCACTATTAGTCTAAAAGGCCTGAAAGAGTGCATTACCTCTGATGACGTGAGGTACCTTTCTTGCTTATCACCCACATTCTTCTTTTTGCATTTTAATTAACTGTACAAATACTTAATAACAGTAGATGACAAAGAAAACTATTGAGAAATTTTCCAACAAATTCTGTCTCCTCCTTTGCCCTGACATCACCTCTCTTCAGGCCTGGGAATTTTTGTAACATATTTCACAAACCCACACATAACTTTTAAATAGTTACAGCCTTAGGAAATATTTTTTGTTGTTGTTTCTGAGACAAAGTCTGAATGTGTAGTCCTGGCTGGCCTGGAACCTTCTGTGTCGACTATGCTCGCCTCAAACTCACAGAGATCCACCTGTTTCTGCCTCTTGAGTGTTGGAAATTTAAAGCTGTCTACCACCAACACCTGGGCCATAGTCTCAAGAAGGCTTGTCTTTCACCTAATATTACATTCTTAGCATATAATCTGTTGCCGGAAAAGCTACTTTTTCAACAATATTCTCTTCTATGGGCTTCCATGAGCCAAACAATATGAAACATTTAATTATCTTTTTAGTAAGGTACATCATATCTGAATAATATAACATTAAAACAGTTGTTTATTGAAGTATATACTTTTCTATAAGGGTGAGTAATTTTTTGCTTTAAAAATAAGGCAATAGCATATCTCTCGTCCCCAGATCCTTTTCTGTAGCAGCAACACCCACTCTCACATCCTCCTTGTTGAGTGGCATCAATCCAATCTCTTTTGTCTCCAGGGTAGCAGTCACAGATGAGGTTTCCAGCTCTTGCTGGCTGCTCCCATAGCATTTGAACTTTGGCTTGACACCAGTATCTACCTTCTACACTGGTATTCATATGAAATATGAATGCACACAACTAAATGATTAGCTACAATGGAACCTGACCAGTGTAGAGAAAATACCCTGTGTCTGTATAGATGTGGCACCTGCCAATAATAAAATTAATGGCCTATAGCTTAGGCAGGAAATAAAAGGTGGAGCATCCCGTAGGATTCTGGGATGGTGCCAGGAGGGAGATTCACCCGCGAAGATGTGATGGGGACGAACACATGGTGCCCGAGTACAGATAACCAGCTATGAAGCAAAATGTAGATCAGAATAAATGGGTTATATTAAGTTATGACCTAGTAAGAGAAGAGCTTAACTATATGAGCAAGGTAGCTGTAAATATATTTTGATTCTGAGTCTTATTTCTGGGAGCATGGGGCTGGGAGGAAGAACTAAAACTAACTTCTACAAACTAGAACTTAATTTATCTATTCTACACAATTGAATTTCAAAAGTTGTAGAAATAAACACTGTTACTAGTAGTATGTGCAATTATCTATGCTACCAACATCTCACAAATAGTACTTATATCTATCACAGTTTGACATTTTGATAAGCCATCAACTTGTACCTAGTATTGTAAGGCTTTGCTATTATTATTGAATTATACCTTAAACACAGATGTGCAAAAATCAAAATGTAGTCCAATGGGTTTTTATTGTGAATGTACCATGAAATTCAATAGTGTCTTCCCATACCTTAGTACCTGAGTTGGTTGATTTTTGTCAAATTGACACAAACTGGTCACTTGGGAAGAGGGAACTTCAGTTAAGCAATGGTCACCATATTACTGGCCCATGATCATGTATGTGAGCATTTTATTGATTGATTGGTATTGGAAGGTCCATCACACTGTGGGTAGTGGTATCTCTGGGCAGGTGGCTCAGAGGGTATTTAAGAAAAGGTTGTATAAGAAAGTAGACTGAGCAAGCCTTGAGTAATAAACCAGTAATCGGTGTTCCCCCACAGTTCCTGCATCAGCTCCTGTTTGAGTTCCTGCCATGACTTCCCTCAGTGATCGACTGTGATGGACATAGGAGAGCCAAATAAATGCTTTCTTCCTCAAGTTGCTTGTCACAACAACAGAGAATAACATTATCTAGAAACCTTCTTATGTCTCTTCCCATTTTCTTCATGCCCCAAGGTAATTGACATTTTAATTTACATCACTGTGCATTGAATTAGTCAGTTTTTGACTTTTATTTTTTATAAGTGACTTGAGCAGTAAGTCCTACATTAAAATAAAACCACTATGTTCACAAAACCATATCCCTATAGCAGCATCCATTTAACCAGCAGTGAAAATACATTCCATCTTACTTTATAGTTTTTAATGTGCATATTTTGTCCATTTCAGATGTTTAATTAGTGCTTGCTAATTTCTGGTTTAATTTTTTTTTTATTGCTTGGGCTTTCACACATTAACAGAATGAGTTTTAGTCATTCCTCACAAATTCCTCACGTTCACCTCCCTCTCCCACTGGGAACTCTTTAACAGTCCTCATTTCTTACCTTTGGGTCTTCTTGTGTGTGTACCACTGAGTGTGCCTGGGAAGTCATTTACAGGAGCGAGCACAGTTGATCAGTGGCAATACTCTGAAGAAACTGACACCCTCTTCTCCAGCTACTGGTAGTGTTCACTAAGAGGTGGAAATGTCAAGCCACTCACAGTCATTTGGTTGTGATGTAGTATCTAATCATTAAAATGTGGGTTTAATTTACTACTATTTTTTCTGTAAACATGAAATATATTGACCTGTAATTCTAATCATATACTGATTTTTAAATTTAGATTGTTTTATATATTTATATTCCAAGTGTTGCCCCCTTTCCTGACTCCTCCAAGAGTTCTTCACCCCACCATCCCTCCCTTTGTCTCTGAGGGGGTGCTCCCCCCCCCACTCACCCCTTCACCATCCAGTGACTTGTTCAACTTGAGATCCAGCCCATGGATGGGCACCAAATCCTGACACTATTACTGATGCCATGTTGTGCTTGCAGCCTAGCATGGCATGAGAGGCCCTACTAACAGCTGACTGAGACAGATGCAGATATTTACAGCCAATCATTGGACTGAGATCAGGGACCCCTATGGAAGAGTTAGGGGAAGGCTTGAAGGAGATGAAGGGGATGGGAACCCCATACGACCAACACTACATACTGATTTTTATAACAGATATACTAACCATGATAACACACACACACACACACACACACAGAGAGAGAGAGAGAGAGAGAGAGAGAGAGAGAGAGAGAGAGAGAGAGAGAGACTTTATGTGCTCGAATTTATTTTATTGGGACTGGAGATGATAAAATATCACATGTATATTAAAGTTATAAATTATGTTCATAAATAGCCAGAAAAGTCCTAGCAAATATAAAATGGAAAGAAATTTCCTTTAAATGATAAAGGGTGAGTGTGTATGAGACAATTTCCCCAATATACTACTAAAGGATCAAGTGTGAAATTGAGAAAGAAACAGGGATGGCCCTAGGTCAACCCTTCGACTCTATGCCGCTGCACCAGGGAAGAACAGCATGGTTCTGTTGAAGATGATCCACAATAAAGCCCCCTAGAATTAATAAGTTAATGTAACAAGTTTGCTGCTCACCAGGTCAAAATAAAAATCATTAATACCTCTGAATGGTTCCTTATTAGTGCTTAAAAGGATTGTTCATTTAACTACAATTTATTTGAGTTTAATGACTGGGAAGGAAAGCATGATCAAGTTTCAATCTAAATAATCAGAAAATTAAATGCAGAGTGATGCACTTTGTAATCATATAAAACCAGAAAACTGACAACACAAAAGGCGTGTTGCCTCAAGGGGATTCCGATGTTCAGCACTAAAAGCACAGCCATGGTAAATGTGAGGCAGTTGTACGGCCACCACCTTTGCTTTAGATTTACCTTTGTTTGTGTGTGAATACACCAACATGTGTTCATGTGCTCATGGGTGACAAGAGCTACTTTGATTCCCTGGAGCTGGAGTTGTATAGGAAGTTGTGAGCCACAGGACTTCTGTGCTGACACTGAAGTCTGGCTGTCTGCAAGAGCAGCCAGTGATCTAAAGCACTGAGCCAGCCTCTGTTTTCCCTTCTTAAACCCTCTAAATGTCAGTTCATTGCTCAAACGAAAAGCTGATGTGTGCATATTTTTTAGAGTTCTTTAAGTGTACATTTAATGGCTATGCCTTCTGGTGTATGTCACTTATAATTCAATATCGTTAATTTTTAGCACAGTCAGATTGCAAGAGTATAAGGCCCTGCCCACCTCAATCCCACAAATTGTGCGGGATTTGGTCATTTTTCCAGTGCCTACAATGAGCAATCCTGTAGGTTGGTTGGTTGGTTGGTTGGTTGGTTTTGAGTTGCTGAAATTTAATTCTTTTCTCAGTCAGGGATGAGATGGCATCTTAGTAGCTATCAAACTGTAAGTTCTCTAGTTATTTTCTTTCAGAACAATTACACTCTGAGAGTGAGGTGAGGAGATAAGTGACTTACCCCAATGCCACACTAACTTCTAAGCTCCGTGCTGGGTCTTTCACTGAGTTCATGGCTGTGCTGATTATGTTGAAGAGAGTGTGATGTATAAACACAGACTTGCACTCTGTTTCCAGATGTTTTCTCGGCTGTGTGAATCACAGAAGGGAGTAGGACCAGGGGGTTCAGAAGGTAAGACCATTTCTCCTACTGCTGCGCCTGACGAATATTCTGTTTTGAAGTGACCTTACAGTATTCTTGAGGGAAAGGGGTTCCAGGAACAACCGCTGTCTTTGGCTGTAAGCTGATTGGAGCCCTATTCCAAGCCAAGTAGAATCATGAAGGAAAATCTGCTGCCCCAAATGAAAAATACATTCCAGATAAAAGATACTGGAGCTATCTGAGAAGAGATAATGGACTGCTGAGCATATGATGTCATTTTGTTCTAAAATTTGATTTAGTTTCATGAACTTAACCTTAAAACTGACTGCCAGATGCTTGTCTATTGCTTAAAGAATGCTACAGCTAAACAAGAAACTGGGGTGCCCTCTGCTAGGAAGCTTTTCCTTCTTAGTTCTGGAGCACCCAAGACAATCCCCTACCCTGGCCTGAGTCTCCAATGAATGGGTAGGTTTACTTTCCTGTATGTATGTAACTCCTAAAGGTTGTGTTAGGAAAATTCTCTGCTTGCAAAGGAATAGACTGTCCATTGTAGAGCTGTATCCAAAGTGGCTATAACACAGAGCAAAGGGATCCCCCTCCAAGTGGCTGTAACACAGAGCAAAGGGATCCCCCTCCAAGACTGATTTCTGTCTGCTCAGTTTCCTCTGCTACTGACCTTGTACACTAACATGCAACATCTGTGATGAAATGAACCAGTTGGTTAGCCTGACTAAATACCATGTGCTGCTGCATGCCCTCCATTTCCCCCCTAAGTTTTGGCTCTCCCAGAATCCCACCGTGGACACCACATTGCATCCAGTCGTTTGTCTCTGTAGACTCTTTATGGATTTGACAGCCTCTCGGCTTACCTGTTTGGGGGTGACCTCCCTGACTTTGAGGAACAACGATCAGATTTTTACAAACTCTCACTCCTCCCATTAGACTGCAGTTTTAAAATTCTTAGGAGAAAGACTGCAGAGATAACTGCCATCCTTACCTCAGATCATGGGTTGCCACTATCAACAGGGCTTACCAGGGATGCGATTGACCTTGGTCTCCTGCATGGACCACTGTTGGTTCATTATCTCCTGCTCTATTACTCCTTTATCCTCTTTCCACATTGCCCTTTTAGATGAATTTGCTCTAGGAGGGAACATCGGGCTCAATCTCTTTGAGAGTAGAATAGATACCTAAAGTATTTGGACTCATCCCTATGGAAGATTTTCTTCTTTCTTTCAATTTGTTTATTTATATGACTATGGACTCATGAACATCTATGCTTTAAAGATTTATTTATTTATTTATTTATTTAATCTATGAGCACACAGTAGCCATCTTCAGGCACACTAGAAGAGGCATCAGAACCCATTACAGATGGTTATGAGCCACCATGTGGGTGCTGGGAATTGAACTCAGAACCTCTGGGAGAGCAGCCAGTGCACTTAACTGCTGAATCAAGCTATCTCTTCAGCCCATTAATATTTCCCCCCCACACACACCGTGGGCTTTATTGCATGCTGTTTATGTTATTACTTGGACATGACATTAAAACATCTTTTGTAGTTTTTTTTGAAAGCTGAACATTTTAAATTTTATACAATATTTTTATTTCTTTTAAATTGCCGTTTTGATTTCTCTGGATATATGTGCCACAATTTATTATTTGAGTCATTCCCTCACATTTATTGTCTGCTTCCCTCACTATAGCTTCTGGTATGTGGAGGCAGTCTTCTCTCATCTGGTTCACCACACTATTTTTAGGATCCAATACCTGGTACATGGGGATGACAAAGATAGGGAATATCCCGTAGACATCTAAAACCTGCTTGTTTACAAGTACTCTGCTTTCAGACTTGCTTCTACTGTGGCTACACCAAATGAATGAGCCTTCTCCACCTCCCACACACAATCAGTACTAGAACAAGTTAGTTTTACTGTCAACCTGACATAACCCACAGTCACCTGAGAAGAGAGAGCCACAGTTGAAGAACTGCCACCATCAGAGTGGCCCCAGGGCTTGTCTATGGGACTTTCTCTTGTTCTCTAATTGATACAGGAGAACTCAGCCCACTTTAGATGGTGCCACCCTGGACTGGTGATCCTGGGCTGCAAAGAAAGCAAGCTGAACAAACCAGACATGGGTCTATAAATCAAGTCCCTCCATGGTTCCTGCTGGAGTTCTTGCCTGACTTCCCTCAGTGATGAACTATGACCTGGAAGTGAAAACGGAAATAAACCATTTCCTCCCTTGGTCAGTGTTTTATCGCAGCAACAGAAAGAAAACTAAGACAGCATCCAAATCCATCTCATCACAGATAACTGACAAATGACTCAGTAATCTTACCCCGACTTTTAGCCTGTGCTGCCTCTGCTCTCTGAGTACTGGTTCTCACATCTCTCTGGCCAGCCCTGAGCTTTCCCATCGCCTTTGGTGTTCACACTCCAGTGTTTCTACCCCCTGATTCTGGATTTATTACCCTGGAAAGCAGCCCTGGCAGCACCCATGCTGTGCTTACAGGCCTCTGCTGGCTTCAGTTACTGTGGATTAAGTCCAAATTCTTCACATGGAACTTGAAGCCATTCAGAATTTAGAGCCTCTTGTCTTTCTAGTCCTGTTCTCTGCTGGGTTTCTGAAGGCCTCTTCTACCATTTAAATCTCAAATCTTCTAAACTCTCTCCAGATCCAAGGACACCCACCCTCCTCTTGCCTCCGAGAGGTACTATCTCAGCAGAGGTTTTCTCTTATTCTTAGTTTACTACAGAGGACACCAAAGCACACAACGTAACTTGGGGTCCAGAGTCATCTCTCTGTTCTTAAAAAAAAAGGGGGCAATCAGGTGACCTCCTGGGGAAGTGAATCTGGGAGTTACACAGCTACTTGATGATGGTGGGTTGAGATGGTGGGCCGCTCGTTCCAAGTCTAGTATTGTTTGAAGGACTGTGAAGGAACCTGAGGGGAAGACTGAGATCCAAGTGGGAACTGAAACTAGGGGAAAGCAGGATAAAAGTCACAATGGAAGCCAACTGTACGGCCTGTGACAAGCCAGTAGGTAGAGGAAAGGGACTGGTAGGGAGGAAGGGAGGACAGAAATGGTTGAAGAGTGTGCACAACCAGTGTAGTGTAGTGTGTGTGTGTGTGTGTGTGTGTGTGTGTGTGTGGTGTGACAGTAATCAGAATGTACTATTTACATACATGTATTAAGTTGTCAAAGAACAAAATAACTTAGAGAAATAAATAAATAAAACACTGACTAATACTGGATTTCATTTTTAAGGGCCAAAAAGTAGCTGGTGATTTGGATGGGGGAGAGGAATCAGAAGGCAGGGGAGGTCTCCTTTCAAGAAGACCCACAGGAAGTGCAGAGGGGACCAGGTGCTGCTCCGACTCAGGACAACAAGCCTTCCTGAGCTGCGCCTGTGAAGACACATCAATTAACAGTGGTCAACAAGTTCAAAGCCACACAGCAGCAGTTTGGAAGCTCAGATGATTCTGACAGAAGTTGTGGGAGAAGGAGAAATTTCACTGGAGCTGAAATGAACAAAGTGGTTGGAATTTTTCTGGATGTTAGGGTAACAGAAGACACACTCAGACACTGATGGAGGCAGGAAGTGACCACAGTGTACCCTTGCCCATAACGTCTGCCTCTTTCTGTGGAGACTAGTATTACAGAGGGCCACACCAGACAAGTGTCCAGGAGAGATGGTCTGGACTTCAACAGCCTGGCCCCATGCCTTACTGTAGGATGACCAGACAAATACCAGCTACTCCCAGAGTCTCCCTTTGCTCTCTGCTTCCACAGTGACTGAGGGAAGATCAAGAAAGGAGGACAGTGGCCTGAAATAGGAAAGTGCTCAAACCCTGGGTCAGCCTCATTGGAAACCAGGAAAACGTAGCTGAAAAGAATACTGCAATATTTCAATTAAATTTAAAAGACTTACCAATTTTATTGTTAATGTGTACATGCACGTAAGTGAGCGTACTGAGCTCCCAGAGGCCAGAAAAAGACATCTGAGCTCCTTAGCTGGAGTTCCAGGCTTGACATGGTGCTGGGAACCAAGCTTGGGTCCTTTGGAGGAACAGTAAGTGCTCTTAACTACGGAGCCATCTCACTTGCCCCATTAATGTGGTGTTTCTTCATCCGATAGAATGAGGTTGATAACACCTAGTGGTTTGGAGTGTTTTTCCATGGCTGCTAATGACGAGACTTTCCAGAGAGGCATTAGAGGGTGATATCATTTGAATTAAAAATACATATGCCCTATGCTCCAGTAGTCCTCAGTCTCTTCCTTAAGAACGTGTGAAATATGCATGAGAAGCACACTCATTGCCAGTATCTTCACAGCAGTGAAAACAGGCAGGCATTGTAGAATGCCATCTTTTTAAAAATTGCCCCTCTCAGGAAGTTCAATCACTGATACATACCAAATAAAAATACAGTATCCAGGGAAGGTTTAGCAAAGTTCCCCCATGAGATGGCATTGGCTGAAGAATGAGTGTTTGAAATATCACTGCAAACACAAACACAATAAAATAATAAAATAAAATAAAATAAAACAAAGTAAACATACATCAAAATTGTAAAATCCTACGGAAGCAGATACATGTATAATTGTAGAAAAATCTGAATGACGTGGGAATTCACCATGAGTTACAACAAATTAACATCTATCTTACATAGTTAATCAAAACTGAAGTCAAGGATTAGGGCTAGAGAAGAGGCAAGAATTTCACTTTAGTCAACAATGTCTGGATTTTTACAGAGAGGATGCTTGTGTTTATTAACAAATAGATTATGTGTCTATATATTCATGTACATAGAAGCTATCTGAGGAGGAGTCTGAGGGATCTGTGCTTCTTAGAGACCAGGGAGAATCAGCCCAACATGTTTCCAGACCCCGCCCTCCCACCCCCAAGAACTCCCACTAGCACCAAATCCAGAGCACAGCTCTACTCTGCTCTGCCTGTCTGGCCCAGGTCACGTGGATTTATTTGATTTTACTGCAACCTGATTTGTCACTACAAAATGACATGAAGTCATTAAAGAACACTTGGAAGATGTAGGAGAAACAAGGGGGAGATCATTAAATCTCCACAGCACATCTGTAACTGCTGATAAGCTGCTTACCTTCAAGACCATTTCTAGTATACAGCCTACCTGATTCTAATCATGCAACATGTATTTCACTGCATATATTAATCCTAATATTGTTATTATGACTATCCACATAGTTTTTGTTCATTATAAGATTTATTTATTGAGGGTAGAAATTTTGGAAATTGGGATGAAAAATCACACAGGGAAAAGAACAAATCACCCAGGTTCTTATCTCTAGGACAAGCATTTTCTTCTGTTGGTCTGTTCATTTTTATATATATATAACTTTATAAAGTCAAAAACAAAACATTTGCTCTTGGCTGCTCAACAATGCACTTTGGTTGCAGGATAGAGAGAAATTAAACTGGAACTGACCTGAAATTTCTCTCCCTGCTGGCTCACTTTCATAGCATCAGAAGATGTTATAAAAATAGGTGAAGAAGAAAACTTATCAATGGTTATAACTAAGCCATGAACTTTGAGTGATACAGTTCTGATACACGAGACAAAATGTGCCCATCGATGCAATAGTGGCTTGAACTTTAGGAAGGTAACCAACCACTTCCTGACTTGGTCCACAGGGAGGAATTATTTTGCCTGTTATTGTACACCTAGCTAGAAACCCCATAGGTCCTACTGGGGAACCTACTGTTGTTTCTTTGTTAAACGGACATGTTACCAAATTCTCCTCTAAATATTTGTTTATATCTCATAGATTAGTGCTGTCCTCTGACTTGGCCAGAAAAGCTTCTGCATTGTGCAGAAATTTACACAGAGACTGGTCAAAATACTGAGAATATGTGATTGCTGAGTGCTCAGTTCTAAATGGGACATCTACAATCAACCCACTCAGGGTTCAAAAGCTTTGTGGAAGAAGATGAGGAAAGAATATAAAAGCCAAAGCTTGCGGAGTATTTCTGTGAAAAGGCTGTGTTCTCAACATGAAATGGCCATTGCACTTATGAATTATAGCTGTGATTACCTGCATGAGACCTGAACAAGATCAAGCCAGCAGGTTGAGGTGGCCTTTCAGTAGTCAATATTGTCTGGATTCAGTGGGTTATAAACAAAGAATATGATGTGAAGTTGGCAAAGGGGATATGGAAGAGGGGGAAGAGGAGGAGATTGGGGTAGATTTGATCAAGACACATTGTATAGATTATGACATTGACAAAAAATAAATACAAGAAATTTAAAATGCACATATTTTTGAAGGTTAATCACAAGGAACATTAATGAGCAGTAGAAGAGAGAGGATAGGAGAGGGTTATTTAAAGTGGGTCGTCCAAACCCAGGCATGAGGATTCCAGGGCTGCATGCACTACTGCTTTTTATTATTAAAAAATAATTTTCCTTTAATGTCATCAAATCAATATTTGCTGCATTGGGCTATTGATTTTAGGAAAACTTAATGACTCCAAATAATGAACAAAAACCTGTTATGCCATAACAAAGAAATCCTGCAGGTCAGTGCAGCCTGCCCGGCTTCTGTCTTGGCTTTTTGTCTGTGTGTCATTTTATCTGAGTATCGTTTCAAGAAAATTTCTCATGGAGGGAATGAGGACAATGAATGTCCTAAGCTTTTGTTGATGTGTAAATGCTGTTTCTTTGGAATAGTGAACAACATGAAATCCTGTTTTGTTTCTCTCTCCAGTCCTAAGATCTGACCTCATTGTTCTCAGGTACCAATCTCTCAGACGCTAAAATCAACTTCTGTTTCTTTCATTGCAACTTTTTTTTTTTTAATTTTTCTTGATAGGAAGCTTGCTAAATGTTCTTATAACTTTTATGCTGTTGTTTTGTTTTTTATTAGAGACAGAGTCTTATGTAGCCCATGCTGAACTTGAATTACTGTTCTTCGTATCCGGACTTCTTCTACCATGTGTTTAGGATAGTCTTGATGAGACAATTTTGATCCCTCCTCAACACTGGTTCTTTCATTACAATTCTGTAAAAACAGGACTTTTTCCTTCAATTTCAAACTCATTCATTCTATGATAATACTGAATATTCTCTCAGCCCTGTGTTGAAGCCCCTGTTCCTCCACTGTTTGTAACCATTGTATGCACCAGGGCCTTTGCTCTCTCAGCCAAATTTGGCTTCCATTTTCAATATATAGCTTTGGGGCTCATTGCTCTGAGCACTCCTAGCCCATGCCCTGGTAACAGTTAATCTTGGCCTCTATTGTTTATGGAGGGTCTCCTTCCAAATGCAGTGTACACCTGCTAATCCTCACTCTGATTCATTGTTTAGGTGTTGCCTAGAATTTTGTCCTTAAGACTGTTTTCTTGGGAGGCACACAGAGGAATGACTGGGATGATAAAAGTGGGGGATAGCAGGGCTGAGGAGATAGCTGAGCCGATATGTATCTTCTATGAAAGCATAAAACCCTAGACTCGGATGCCCAGCATTCCTATAAAAAGCCAAGCATGGCCACGCGCCTGTAACTCCAGAGCTGGAGAATAGGAATGGAGCCCTGGTAATTTCTGGCCAACATGAGGAAGGAAGGACTTATTCCAGGTCCCAGTCTCAGGTGGGAAAGGCATGGTGACAGGAGTATGAGGTTGGGTGCATTGCATCTGCAATCAGGCAACAGAGAGAGAGACAAATGCAGGTCCCTGCTTCACTTTTTTCTTTTTATTGACAAGGACACTAACTCATGAACTGATGCTACCCACATTTAGGGTTGCCTTTCCACTTCAATTAAAGTCATCTAGACATGTCCAGAGAATTGTAGGAATGCTTCTAGATCTTGTCTCTTCGAAGATGGTTCAGGAATGGAGTTCTGTGAGGAGAATTCCGAGCACTTCTGAGAACACTCCAAGAAGACAGGACTCGAGTCCTGTGACCTCAGCTGCTTTAACACATGGGATTGATTACTCTTCCAAAGTGATCTTGCGCTCCTCACAGGTGTAACAGATAGAAGTCCATTTGCTTTATACCGGTTACTGCTTGCTTTTGTTACTCAGTTAATGTTAAACTGTCCTTTGTGTGCTTCTAAGGAAAACTAAGTTTGTGCCATCACTGCTTGTCCTTGGGATCGCATACAGCTTGAACTCCTCTCATGGACATTACTCATCTGACCTTTCCTAACTCTCAAAGTATAAGTTGTCTGATGCACTGAATAAAGTTGGCTATCACATGAGACTTTAGTCTGCCTCATTTCTTGGCTCCATTCTCCCAGGACCTACTACCTCTGAGTGGTGACACTATCAAGCTGAAGATAAATATTAACCCCATCTTCTCTGTTTCCTGTATTTGCTGTTGTAGGATCCTTACTGAGGGAAAACAGTGATGCATGCTTTATGATTCTCAAGCTTCACTGCTAGTGGTGGTACTTACTAAAGATTTTGTTGTTCTTTGTTTGTTACGAGCTTTTGGTCACAGTAATTTCCTTCCTTGTCTAATTTGCTAAGTGTGCTTTTGTCTTCCTTTATTATCTTTAAATTGAATTTTTTTTTTTTGTTAAATTTCTGTATCAGCTCTGGCCCTCGTTATTATGATCAGCTTAAAGGGGAGGTTTATTCTGCCTTCCAAGTGTGAAAGTCCAGACCATCACGGTGGGGAAAACATGGCAGCAGGAGCAGAACTTCAAAATTCACACCCTTTCCTAAGCAATAATCTTATCTGGGCTGGGACCATGTGGATTTTAAGATTCCCCAGCCTTCCTGGCAGCCACACAGGGTCATGTGAGTGCATACTGCCTATGGAAGTGGGAGTTGGTATCCTGACTCCGGTAGCTCTCTGAAGCAGGGCAGACATATGGCCCTTTCCCGCCCCCTCCTTGTAGGCTATGATGGAGCTGTGATGCTTGGAGGTGGCGTTTGTTTTACTGTGTAGTTTGGGTCTCAAGGAAACTCTGGGTATAGAGTTTCTTTAGCTGAAAGGGCAAGAAGAGAAGAACCTGGGATCTTCTTGCATGACTTGAAAAACGAATAAAGTGCTACCTTATATAAGATTTGGGAGGGTTGGGTGTGGTGATGCACACCAGCAATCCCAGCATGGGAAAGACTGATTGACTCAGAAGGTTGGAAATCTGAACCCAGATTTGGGCTTCATGGTGAAACATCCAGTTTTTGCTAATTATTTTCTTTGCCACAGCCAAACTTAATCCTGACTAGAGAAAACCCCTACAAAAGAAAAGTCTGAAGCAGTCATCCCAAATTCATTTCTTTCTGAAAGTGAAAGACGAAGCTTTGCTATAGCTGTTTCTTCACTGTTATTTTTCTTTAGAAGTAGGGAAGTTGGAATGGGGCCTAGAAATGATGTCTCGGGGTTTTAATGTTTTCTGGATGGTTTGTGTAATGAAAGCAGAGCTCCTAGAGAGCTTTTTAGAAGACCAGGATGAATGGACCAAAGACCAAAGCATGATGCAGTATCCTATGCACAAAAAGGCCTGCCCTTGGTCCTCTTCCTGCAGGGAGAATGGGAGAACATTTATCCTCTTTGAGCTGCTCTCTCCAGCTCTATGCCACACTGCAGCAGTCAAATCGACCAGTGACTAGTAGCTCATGCTCCAGTACATGGATGACAGGAAAGGCTTTTAAAAATCAGGTTAGCCTTTTCTCCTGCCACCCTGAAAAGCTTGTCAGATACAACCATCCTTGTTTGGCAGAGCTATATACACAGCTGACAGAAGGGTGAATTCTCTAACATATTACATGGGTATTTGGTAAGCTCAGCCTTGTGCCAGTGGTTTCATGGACTATGTAATTAACTATCTCCAGTGACTTAGCTCTTTGTAAAGATAATTTATCCAGGAGAATACAACAGTGTTTCACTTGGATCTCTCAGCAATTTCAACCCTTAAATGACATAGAATCCTTTATGAATGACATAGGAGCTGGGAAGTTGGCTAAGTGGGGGGCAACATGTGTATAAAAGAGCTAGGGAGCCAGGCAGTGGTGGTGCACGCCTTTAATCCTAGCACTTGGGAGGCAGAAGCAGGCGGATTTCTGAGTTCAAGGCTAGCCTGGTCTACAGAGTGAGTTCTAGGACAGCCAGGGCTACACAGAGAAATCCTGTCTCGAAACAAACAAAACAAAACAAAACAAAACAAAAAGCTAGGGGTGTTTGTACACGCACCCATAACCTCACTGCATTGTGGGAGTGGGGTCTAGAAGACAGGAGGATCCTTGGGACTTGCTGTCTACTAACCCAGGTCCAAGCTCAGTGAGAGACACTGTCACGGATATAAAGCAAGGATTGATAGGACTGGACACCCTGTGTCCTCTTCTGACTTCTGCACTGCATTTGCATCCTCACATCCACACCACAGGGATACACACATCACACACACTCACACACACAAAGATAAATAAGTAAAGCAAAAGAATGATGAAGACTTTATAGATAACATATAATCACTGAAACACACACACACACCCATCATATCTGAGGAGCAAAGTGACCAGCATAAATTCAATATTCCTAGAGACAGTTGAATAAATCTTTGGGACATGATTTTCAAACTTGAATGTTCTTGGAAATCACTCCTCCATTAACTGGGTCCCTTCAGAGGTTCTGATGCAGTAATGTGAGCTGAGCATAAAAAAAGCTGCATCTGTTAAATGCTCAGCAACCAGTATCATTGGTCCTGGGACAGGATGTGGATACCAGGGATGTAGCATCACTGTTCTAACCGGGATGATGATGACCATTCAGAGTGTCCTATTAGCAACACCAGAAGTCTTAGCACAGTCTTCAGTCTTTAACAAGACCTCATGAGAGGGCCTTTACACCTTTCACTTTGAAAGGTGTGAGAAGTGGTCGGATAAGTCATTCTTATTTAAACTGGTTTTGGAGCTCTAGCTCATTCCCTGTATGTTCTGGCCTAAGTATCTTCTGGTCCCTCTGATTCTATTTTCTCCATCTACACTAGCTCTCCCGAGGACTTGTTCCAGTTTCATGGCTTGAATGCCATGCTGTGCTGAAAGGGTTCACATGTAGACTCATAGGTTAGACATATTCTCGGAATGTACAACAGACTCACAGTGACCCTCCCTGTTGGCATCACTTCTAGAAGTCCAGTAGATACCCCAAACTTTACACAATCAGCACTGAACACCCAACTCACTTCAAACTCTTCTGCAGGCTTCCTTCCTGGTGAAAGACAGCAGAATCAGGTCTCAAAGTGCCAAGCCGAGATGTATTCTAAGGTTTCTCAATAAGTGATGTCAAATATTCCTTCAGCTTATTCCAAGAATCCTACCTGGCTACTGTTTCGGCTTCCCTGTCCTATCTGGATGGGACCCGGCCCCCTCAGCAGTTGTGTCTTCATGCATCTTTCCTGTAGTGGTAGGAGACATCCCTCAAAATAATGCTGTATCGCTCATTTTAGCAAGAGCCTTTTTTACACAGAGGGGAAAAATTAAAACTTTAAAATGGCCCACTATATCGCTGTCTGTTAATTTCTATCAAACACATTTCTCTTCCCTTCTTCATCCCCTCTTCCTCTTTCTTCTCCCCCTTCTCCTTTCTTTTCTTACTTTCTCCCCCACCGCACCCCACCCCTACTCCTCCTCCTCCACCTTCCTTTCTATTCCACCTTACATGTTCCTTGCTCTTACAAAACACTGAGAACACTGAGCACACTTGCTCTTGCTCTTCCTTCTTGGATACCTGTGTGGTTTGCTCCATCAATATACTTAACTTTAAATTTCTTTTCCTTGCAGCTCTGGGGCTCAAACACAGGACCTCATTTTAAAACACACACACACACACACACACACATAGAAAGGGGGGGGGAGACAGACAGACAGAGAAAAATTTCAAGTGTAAGGCACATATAAAATGGAAATATTTTCCCTTCTGCTTCTTAATCTATGCTGTTATCGCTATAGTTTGTTTCTTACAAATAAACCAGACATGTGGCTTACACCCACTCACAACTCAGAACCTCTCTGAAGATGGGGGGGGGCAGGGAAGGACTTGAGCTCATTGCTGCATCTCCAGACTCAGAAAGCAATGCCAATCTAGGAGTGATTGATTTTTTTTACTAAAGTCACACTGTGTGCTATATTCAATTAAATCTTTTTGAAAATGCTAAAGAAAATGGTAGTAAAAGAAGTCAGGATGTTCTGGGCCCTTTGAGTGTATGTGGTATTTATTTCATCTTCATGTGCTTCTGGTCCAGACCCTGTTGTGTCCTACCGATTGCTGAAGAAGGAAAGCTTACAGAGGCTGATAAAGGGTTTTGTTCTTTAACCATGCTAGTACAAGTTTCAAGAAGAAGTCTATGTGGATTCATAAAGATGCTAATAAATTTTAAAAGTACAGCTAGCTGAGTGTATTTGATCATGCCTGTAATTTTAGCACTCTAGGAAGTTGAAACAGGAAGACTAATGTGAGTTCAGAGCTAGGCTACGTAATAAGTTCCAAGCTAACCTGGGCTAATTAACAAGACTCTACCTCAACCCTTGCACCAAAAACATAATCATTAAAAATTAAGTGAACTTCCAAGAAGTTTCTCACTAAAATTTATAATTATACATGTATAAATTGGAATGCTAAAATGTATAATTATATAGCTACAAATTGGAATGTTAATAAATCAGCCAAAAGCAACATTGTTTCTGAATAATTGCCAACTTCATTAGTGAAAAAATAAAGATAATATATTTGTTGATTTTTTTTTAGCCATTCATTGTTAATATTTGCCTATTTGTGTATTATTGGTTTTCTCCAATTTGCCTCCTCCAAAAGGCAATGACGTTTTAATAATCTCTAAGCTTTGTCGCATATTGAAGAAACTTGTCATCATTTATTGCTTGTAGTTTAAATAATTCTTTTGACTGCTGATGCTTGCCCTCCAATTTAGTATGATACATTTTAAAATGTGCAGAAGTGTTTGGTTTTCCTACGTTCAAACTAACAGGTCTTCTGAGAGTGGCCTCAGAAGTTCTTTCACAAAGGTTGTAAATCTTATGGTGACAGTGGTGAAGCTGGATGACATGGACTCGATGGATTGCAGGGCCTGTCGGTAACTAGGTAGCAGAAGGCTTGGTTCACACACAAGACCTTGCTTTATGGAATCATGCTGGGGTAAATGCTGGAAAAAGCCAGGTCACCAAGACTCGAGATGAAAATTGTCTCTCCAGGGATGTGAACCACTTCATTGACACTATTCTGGCTGTCACGAGTGAGGAATCAGGGCAAGAGGCCACCTCTTGGAGACTGACATAAGAACTTGTGAATAAGCAAATCCAAAGACAGCAGGAGAAACGGGCCAACCCACAGCCAGATGAGCATCATACAGTTATCAGGTCAGCACGAAAATACAACAGATCTACTTCAAAAGTGAAATGTATTCACTCATAATACATAAATCTGAGCTTCCAGATTGAATTATACAAGCTGCTCAATAAATGTGACTACCTACTCAAACAACAAACAAATGAACAAAGCTTCAATGCACACGTTGCCACTATCTCATGATCCTTTATTGGTCTTTAACTCACTAGAGAGAAATTATTTGTACATGAGTTGAAATCTGGGATTAACTTCTGCCAATGGGCTTACCTAGCTGTCTGCACGGATCAAGACCAATTTTATCTTGGGGTGTGGGGCCGAGTAGATTGAAATGTTTTCGTAAGTTTACATCAGCTGAATGTTCTCTTCTTTCTCCGAGCTGACCTAGTTTGCTTTGTGGAGTGATGATGTTTCACTTGGAATTTAACTTGGATGACTAACATGCTTGCAAGCTAGTCATTTCACTCATGCCGCTGGAACTTCTCTCTTAGCTTCACCTTCCTCTTTCCTCTCTAAAGCTGCTGACCTTCCGTCACATAGACCAATGGCATTTCTGGTTGGTTTCTAGTTTATTTCAGGGTCACAGTTACCATCAAGCATGGATTTCTTTTTCTTCATCTTGCCTTAATGGATATTGCTAGTGTCAAGGGACACAATTGGTTTGAAGTACATTTTTTGTGGCTTGATACTTTTCTGAACTCCCTTGCAGAAATGCTTGGATATTAGTTGGTCACTTTGGGTTTGTTTGTTTTGTTTTTTTTTCAGGCACACACTCTATGAGTAATGAAGCCTTTATTTTTTATTTGTTCCCCACTATGAGAATTTGTAGCCATAACAGGAAGACTAGGAAGAAAAAAAAAAGGCCTCTGGGATTTGTTCCAGGAATGTAAAATCAATTTAGTATGTAAAATGTAAAAACACGTGTTGATCACACTGGCAGATCAATTGGCAGATGTATTTAATCGAATCACACCTCTTCCTTAATTTGGAACTAAGATTATAAATATCCTAATTTTTATTTATTAATTTCCTATATGTGATATATACATGCATATACATCATATACATATATACATATACACACATATATACATATATCTCATATATATATATATATATGAGGGTAACATATATACATATGTGATATGTATGTATATGTGTATATATATATATATATATATTATATATATGATTGTGCACACATATACCACAGCATGCATGTGGAGGTCAGGGTCAGAGAACAGCCTAGTCTCTCTTTCCACCATATGGGATCTGGGAATCAAACCCAAAATTTCAGGCTTGGCATTAAGCTTCTTTACCTATTGAACTATCTTGCTTATCTAAGAAATTTATTTCTTGATTTATTTACTTTTATTTATATTTATGAGTGTTCTGTCTGTGTGTATATGTGTGCACCAGGGGCAGGCTGGTACACTAGGAAGCCAGAAGGTGGTGTTGGAGCTCCTGAAACTGGAGTTGCAGATAGTTGTGAGTTGACACATGGGCCATGGGGGATGGGTATTCTAGAGCACCGAGTTCTTAATCTCAGAATCATCTCTCCAGCCCCAGGAATGTTATTTCTATTATATTAATTTAAATGTCAGTGCATTTTTTAGAAAATACATCTTTATCTGTTCCTCTATTCTTTTGTTAACTTTTTATTGGTTCTTTGTGCATTTTACATTATGCACCCCAATCCTACTCATCTCCCCTCCCATTGTATCCTCCCTCCCCCCTTATTATCTCCCCCAAAAGAGAAAAAAACAAATCTTGTTGCGGAAGCTGTAATGCCATAGTGTATCCCATAGTATTCCAATGTATCCCCTTCTATCCACACCTCTTTGTTTGCAAATATTCATTGCAATGACTCACTGATCTGGTACAAGGCCCTGGCTTCTGCTACACCATCAGTACTGGAACCTCACTGGGAGTACTCTCAGATATCCTGTCGTCACCTTGTGTCATGGAGACCCTGTAGTTTTGGATCTGTAGGACTGGGCCCTTCATGAACTCAGCATATATACATACATGTATGTGTGTATATATATGTATATATGAATATGATGTATATATATGTATATATATCATACATAGGAAATTAATAAATAAAAATTAGGATATTTATAATCTTAATTCCAAATTAAGGAAGAGGTCTGAATTGATTAAATACATTTGCCAATTGATCTGGCAATGTGATCGACAAGTGTTTTTACATTTTACATACTAAATAGATTTTACATTCCTTTCTTTTCAAAAAAAGAAAAATTAGGATGGCTTTCCTTTTATTTTTATGGAGTTTTGTTCATCAGTATCTTTTTCTTTCTCTAACTGAAAATTGTGTATCTTATTTCTATTGCAAGGCCCACATGACCCATCAAGAACAATTTAAGCATTGTTTAATTAATGTAAAGATTAATTCGTGTTAATGAATATCCTTTTGAAAGTGAGACCCCAGATGGACTTTGCTTCTTTTACTGGTCTTCTCCTTTACGCAGCAGCTTCCGTGGTCACAATATGTACAGCCAGGCCTTTGCAGCTGAACACTAGTTTTTTCTTTTCTTTTCTTTCATTTGCTTGTCACTATTCCTGTGTGTGTAGGGGCACACGAAGACCAAGACGTTCACACACAACTTCCAGAAGTCAGTCTATACATTTCTACTTTGGCTTCCAGAGACCGACTTCAGGTCCCAGTGTCCTGATTAAAGCAAACTTTAATCCGGATTCTGAGTCTTTTGTCTGATGGTCTCATGTCTCAGCTCAGGTGTGCCTCTGCATCTGGGTTGCTTGCTGAGCACATGTCTCCAGGAACAAAGCCCAGCCCCCTCAGGTCCCACAGGGTCACCATCTGCTCATCTTCTCTCTCACCTCAGGCATCCTCCCCTTCTCCTCAGTCAATTCCCACTCCTTTTTTATAAGTCAAATTCAGCTGCAGTTCTGCACTGAGAATGCTGTGTGCTTTTCAGTTACGTCTCTTCTCACAACTTACAGCCCACTGTCTCTCGCTCGCTAATCTCCAAGTTCTGTATTTTGATGACCATTGTATGTCCACAATGATGTTTAAACTGAATGTGTAAAGTATATCTTTATTATTAAATAACAGAGCCACACTCCTGTCGGTTTGAACTGACATCTGTGTGGCACTGATGCCCCTGCCTGTCAGCTAGAAGAAGCTTCTTTTGACTGTGTTTTCAAGGAGAATAAGGAGACTCTAAGGGACAGCAAGGGGATTCTATCTGCACATAACTTCTGTCCAGTCAGGCATGGATAGTGTACATGGGGGACAAATGAGGAGTATTGGTGACACAAACTTACAAAATATGGGGCCGATCAGGGCATTTTTCATGGGGTTTCACAAACATGTTTCCTGCCAGAGACTTTCACAGAAATTCTCAAGGGACACTGGGCTTCTAGAGAAAAATCACTGCTAATATTTTCCACGTTTTATGATGAGAGTGCTATTATTTTACCGAATAAGAGCATTACTAAGGGTTCATCAGAAGAGAATGACTTTTTAAGTCATTGGGCCTCTTGTGGCATCCTGTTTAATTACAGCTTGTTTGATTGTAATTCACAGACGCTCAACCTGTAACTTGAGACCCCTTTGGAGATTCAAATAACCTTTTCACAGGGGTCACCTAAGACCATTGGAAAACATAGATACTTGTATTATGAATCATAACAATAGCAAAATTACAGTTATGAAGTAGAAATGAAGTCATTTTATAATTGGTGGTCACCATACTGTGAAGGCCTGTATTGAAGGGCTGCAGCAGTAGGAAGGTTGAGAACCACTGCCCTCAGGTGATGTTTACACCTTATTGTGCAGACTGGCTTGTCTGCAATTAGAATACACTGCCATTCATTCACCAGCCACTTGGAAATTTATTTGTGGCAGTATATTAGAACTACCTCATACTGGTTGGAATGTCAAATTTCCCCAGAACTTATAAGCCATGTGTGAAAGCTTCAGTGGCTTGGGATCAGCCACAGTGGAAGTTTTACACCATGGAAACTGGCAAAAGTGAAAACCAAAGCATTTTTCCCTTTCAGGGAGAGAGGAGAGTGACTTTCAAGCATTTACCAGCATGCTACTGGAGCAGGCTTGGATTATGCAAGATTCCTCTGGAAAGTCTAAAGGCATGGTGTAAGATCTGAGTAGGCTAATCTCTCATATGTGTGGTTAACCAAGAGAGACTCTGGAATAATGCCCCACTCCATAAATGCTTATTATATTAGGTGCTTGACAGAGGGAGCTTTCCTCTGGAGGCTAAGCAGATTTGAATATTTTCATGACTGATGAGGCCAATTACAAGAGGCCAAGAAGATTCAAAATCAGTGAAATGTTATACAACTGTTCAACTCTTATACACACACACACACACACACACACACACACACCCCACATGATACAGAGAGAATAGTTAGATACTTTGCCTGAGTATTCATTCTTATCATGAGGTTACTTCTTCCTGTATTTAAATGGAGCAAAAACCCATTTGTGTGTATGGGACAAATACCAAGGTCTTAGGTCATCCTAATGCACATGACAGATTGTAATTTTTTTGTCTTACAGAGTTATTCTTTGTACAGCAAAAATGATTGGCTGTGATGCCATTTTGTCAGAGGTTTATGATCTCGGGTGAGATTAATGGGAAGGACCCTTTGCTTTGATTCAGTAGACATTGTAAAGAGAAATTGGTACATCTTTTGAACAGATTCTTCCCAGAAAATTCTCAGCTGTTTTGTGTCTCTTTGTTCTTTAAAGGTCGTGTTGGATTTTCTGATACCAGAACTTGCAGATCTCATAAGGCTTGAGTTGAAGATAGTGGCTGGCTATCACAATTTCCTTCTTCTCTTTTCTCTGTGAGAAATAAAACAAAACATGGAATATACTATAACTGCTAGTATAGCTTCAGACCTTGACCTGGAGAGGAGCTTGAGCATAGGGGTACTGAAATATCTGCATAGCTCAGATCCACTCAGACTTTAGTCTCAGATGTAGTCTGGTGTGGTCCTGACGTAGGCAGCTAATGCTTGCTGGTCTCATCTGATGGCTGCTCAGTTCTCCTGTGGACTTCCAAAGCATAGACCCCTACCCCAAACTCTGCCACTATTAAATGCCACACATCCAGTCTCCCTTCTTTATAAATAAAGTGTATCTTGTTCTTTATTATTTTAATATCCAATCCTAGCTGTTTTCAGATCTCCGACTCACTGAAAACTCCCCACTGTGCTCCGGTTCCAAACCTAGCTGCTGCAGGAGAGCTATCTTTGGCCTTCACATGACCCCTCACACATAACATGCCTGAGTGGAACACTATCATTCTGCTTTCAGCATCCCTCTCACCTCGTCTTTGACAGCCTCTTTCCTCTTTGCTTGCCCCATTTTGATATGTGTCATCCTCCTCCCTCTGGGAACTCAAAACATCTGGTAGCCATTCTCCTTCCTCACCACTAGCACGCACTTTGACATGAAATCCTCTTCATTCAACTGCTTCAAAATGTCCGAAATCACTCTTTCTTCTACACCAATACAAGCCCTCCTGGTTTGTCAACTCACCTGCTACAACAGTGCCCTGAAGGGTCTCTCTACCTACTTTCATGCCTCTCCTGCAATCTCACACAACCCAAGAGCCATCTTACTGGAACAAGATCACTCTCACTCAACATGCAGATAATCTTTTTAAGATTGGGAATCTGTGCTCTTTGAGAGGCCCGGCCTGGTGGCCCAGCTTGTGACTCACTGAGCTTCACACTGTCCAGCTGTTGTGAACCTCATTAATTAATCCAAGTTACTCCTACCAGTCCACATCTTCAGACCAGGTACATCCTTTAGGTGGACTGTCTCTTTTCTTGCTCCCTACCTGGGTGGCTGAAGTCATCATGCACCCCTCAGCCCAATTTACTTTTTTGTTATGGGCTCTGTCTACATTAGAACCACATCATCATTGTCTTTGCTGTATCTTGGTCTTTCTCTTCATACAAGTTAGTTATGGTACTATTATATTCATCTCCATGAATCTGTTAAAGGCCACTCCACCTTTGCGCAGTAGAGTCCATGGGAATTACAAGTGCTTAGACAATGTTACTGACAGTACTTGGGTAGTAACTGCTGAGATCACGAATGTCTTTAGAGTCCCACAAATTTTCTTCCAGCTTCACAGAAGTGGGTTTTGCCTCTTTGTTTCTAGGACAGTTCTTCGGCCTGTATTCTGTGAACACTTTCTGAGAATGTGGCAAGGACTTCTGCTGGCTCTGGCCCATGCAGTAGGTGGTTCACATCCTCTGATTTTGGTATGCCTTGCCCTTAACAGCTTAGGAACCTTTTCTTTGCTTGCTCATTCAACTCTACTGCTTCCTCTCACCAAGGCCCATTCCCATAAGCTATCCATGAAGAAGAAGCAGGGAAAGCCATCGGACTGCAAGGTACATCCAACCCCTGTGAAGGACAAAGGGAACAGGCCAAGGGAAGGGATAATTAGCATGGTGTTTAATTTTATGCAAAATTTCAAGAAAATTCTAGTCAGACCTGTGAGGTCGAAGTCACATACAGGAGGAAGCCCATAATGCCAGAAAAAGCTTTTCTCATTTACTATAGGAAGACAATGAATGAAAATTAAAGAGTTTTTATTTTTAAACTACTACATACTATATTAAATGATCTTTGTGTTTGGGGACATATCCCTACGAGCACTTTTTCCTTCTTTAGGGTTTGTGTCCTGTTACACTCTCTTCCTTCTTTACTTAACAAGTAGTTCATTAATTTTCCTTTTTCTTCTCTTTCTTTATGTGTGGATATGTACCCATGCACATGTGGATGTGTATATGTATGTAGGTGTGCAGGTATGTGTGTCTGAGTGACCTTCTCAGTTCCCCACATTATTTTTTCACGATTTTTATCATCCTCATTATTTATCGCTATCGTATGTGTATGTATCTCACGTGGGAGACACATATACACGTGGTGGGGGGCGGTCAGAGGACAACTTTGTGGATCCAGTTCTCTCCTTTCACATTAACATGGATTCCAGGGATTGAACTCAGTCATCAGGTTTGCAGAGCAAAGCAGCATTACCTGCTGAGCCATCGTGCTGACCCGCAGCCTTCATTTTTGAGACAAGGTCTTGCACTGAACCTGGAATCTAGCAATTCAGCTAGGCCAGCAACCCCAGGAACCCTCCTGTTTCCACACACACACACACACACACACACACACACACACACACACACACCCGTGCTAGGATTACAGATGCAGACTGCCATGCCTGACTTTTTTACATATGGGTTGCAGTTTAGTCTGTTGCTATGTATTGTAACGTCAAATCCTCATGTTTATAAGCTTTTGTTGTGCAAACCTTGTTCCTTGATTTAAAATGATTAGTTAAATAAAATTGGCTATAGCCAATTACTGGAGGGATTAGAGGTACGTGGGAAGAACTAGAGGAGAGAGGAAGCCGCCATGAAAGGAGATGAATGATGAACACATGGCCAGGAGAAACAGCATGTGTCTGGGGTACACAATGGGGGAGGTCGCCAGGCTAGCAGTCATTGTCAAAGTCAAATGAAATAACCGTAGTCTGCGTCTTATTTCTTTGTCAGCTAGTAGGGGAGAAGCTTACATTGGCTGTACCCTGTGTGAGCGCTAGGGATCTGAACTCAGGTCTCTGTGTTTATGAAGCAAGCACGGCCTTCTCCCCAGCTTCTACTTTTCACACACTCCCTCATTATAATAAATACAGCGTCACTCATCTGGAGGCAGCTGGACAGATGTACCCAATAGCTGTCCTGAGTTGTTCACTCTGACCATTGAAACACCAAAAACAAGCCCAGGAGAAAGGCAGGGCAACCTCAGACTGCATCCAAGAACAGCACCAGTGGGGATGTCTTAATGTTGAGTGGTCTTTGCGAAAGGCTTGTAGGATAAAGCTCCATCCCTCTGTTGACTAGTTACTTCCTAGACTGAGATACTGGTTCCTATGAGTAAGCGGGAAACTCTCTTCAAGGTGATGTTAGTAAAGGACTGGGGTTAGGGGAGAGATTATTCTGTGGAGCTGACTGCAAGCTGTTTACCTCGGTGAGGGAGCTTTTGGGAGTGGTCACCCATCCTGGAATGGGTTTTTCAGTGATGCAGCTATCCCATAATGATTTCTTATAGGGAGATCATACACACTGCCACTTGTTAGGTCTGCCAGGACGCCTGGCTGAGTAGCAGGACTTGCCTGCCTTGCTCTGGGTCCTGCTCAGTGTCTCTCCCTGCATCCCGGGAAGGAGATAGGCACACAGCTCTGCATTTGGAGTGTGCTGCTGAAAAGGTGTGATAGGGGTTATGCTTCTCTCCCTGCTGGGAGTAAGGGAAGAAACAATGGTGTGGCCAGATTCTCACCACAGGACACTTGCTACCCCAAACCAAACCCTTCAAATCCTTCACTGACAGAGCAGCTCCAGCTGCGAAGGAACTCTGTCTCCCTCTGGATCACACATCTCTACCCATGTGTCAGAGAATTTTCTTCTCACCCACAGTTCTTATTAACACAAGGTCATCCATTATAGTAGTAGATTAATGTGCTGGTCTGTGAAATGTCCCTAGGCAGTCCAGGTTCTTTCAGACTGTGTTCCGACAGAGTCAGGTGATTAAACAACCATGGGCAAGGCATTCTGAGAGAGTTATTTCTGAGGGAGTGATCAAGAACTGATTCTCATCTTTCGTTCTGGAAGGGAATTGTATGATTTCTTTTTCCCCTGGGGCGACATGAAAAAAATGTCAAGTTAACCCCAACTAGGGCACTAATGACAAATCACAGAAGTGATTCCACACAGTTCTAGGTGTGTGTGTGTGTGTGTGTGTGTGTGTGTGTGTGTGTGTGTTGTACGCACAGGTATATATGCTATTGCACACATGTGGGTATCAGAGGACATTTTCAGGAGTCAATTCTTTCCTTTCACATTGTTTTGAGGTAGGGGCTTCCCCCACCCTCCCATGTCAGTGTGGGAACATTGGGCTTACAGATATAGACCACTGCATCTGATTTTGTAAATGACTTTGGGGATCAAACTCATCTGATAGGCTTTTTCAGCAAACATTTTTACTTATAAACCATCTTCACCCAGGATTCAAACTCTGGGAAATCAGCTTGATTTAGGTATATTTTCTGAGCAATCAGGCTATCAGCGTTGAGTATAATAGCCAATGAGGTCTGGAGAAAGTTCACATAGCCACGTGACCATTGCCACAGACATACCGTAGAAGACTTCCATCACCCAAAGCCCTCTCATTGGACTCTCGGGCTATAATTGTGTCTCTACAACCTGACACATAAAATAAAATAAAATGAAACGAAATTAAGTGAACTGAGTTTTTATTGAGTACTTTACTCAGAGAGGTGGTAATCTGAGAAGACAATGGATTAACAACCTAAAAAAATCTGTCTTAAATCTCACCTCCAGATGGCAGATTACAGAGTGGAAGGATGAGGATTTCCAATCATTCTCAAATCCAATCTTGCCCCTCTGGTCAGGTGTCAGCCAACGATGTTTGTGCTTCTTTCGTTATCACCACTTCTGATCAGGCATTTGTTCAAAGGCTCCCTCAAGTTAGTTGCTGCAGATGTCAACCTTGTTCTCCTCCAGGGACATCTGGGCTGAGAAAGGGGCAGCGAACTCAGAATGAACACAGTGTCTTAGCAGACCTCTCTTTACACTATGTATGGACTACCAATGTGTCTTTATAATATGGACTATGAAAGTGTCCCTCATGATCAGGAGTCTTGTCCTCACCCTTAACCACCTACCTCTAGTTCTTTATCTCCATTCTCACTTGCTTGGAGTTTTTGTATAAATGAAAGCAAACACTTAGGCAACTAGCCTTTTATGCAGGCTTTTCCCACTTAGCGCAATGCTGTTGAAACCCGCCCCTGTTGTTGCACACACAGCATCTGTGTGGTCATTTTCACTCTTGCCTATGGATCATTCACAACTCATGTGTGGATGAGTTCCACACAACTGTTGTTGCACACAACTCAGTGGCTGTTTCCTTTTCTTCAAAAGAGAAGTGATCTATCTTGCTTCACAATAGCCTGCTCTAGTCTCAAAAGTTAATCCTCTGGTTCTCAGTGTAGAAATTTCTAGTTCAGTCTTTAACATTCCTCCATGGAGACTGTAAAAATCCCAGAGCACATCCTTCCTTTAATTTGTATCAGAACATGTTGAACTTGGGAATTCAGTTGTAATGAGAGGCAGAGGCTCAAGCACACCACCCCCTTCATCTGGGACTAATTTCTCAAAATACAAACTATACTAGCACTCAGTTTTTGGTGGGTACGAAGAATGAGAAGGGGAGGTGTTGTGTTGATACACATAGGCTCTTGCACAAACTGAAGAAGTTATATAAAGCAAAAAAAAAAAAAAAAAAACCCAGAAAGTAAGATGTAAGAATGAAAATAAAAAGGCTTTCTTTCTTTGGAAAGTGTCAAGTAGACTAAAATAAAAGCACTGATATTAAGACTACATTGTGGATTTTATTTAATATTCTGGCTATGTGCTTCTTTGTCATATTTTTAAAATCTTATTTAACTGGCCAGTGACAACTCTAAGGTGACCACCATGCCACATTAATGGCACAGCTTTGTCACTAAGTTTGGTCTCGTTGAGATTAAGGCCAGGGTAGACCATCTTTCATAGAAAGCATTGATGTGTGTCCTGCATGTTCTGTGAAAATGGAGGCTCACATCCCGTTTACTGTGTGCTGTGCACGTCTGACACAATCTGTCTCCATACAAAGATTGTGTCATTGTTCTTTCCTGGACCCCATTCCAATGTACTTCCTGCATTGGCTTCCAGCCAATCCACAGTATCTCCAAGGAAACCTAGGGCCCGTTGCCATGGACACTCCTTTGCTGATAAGTCACAGAGCACCTCTCCACTTCTCAACGTGCCCGGGAAGCAAGTCCTTTGGGCAGACAGACAATTGTATTCATTGACATTTCCAAGCCCCACCAGCTCACATACCTTCCACGTGTATGGAATAGACATACAAAGGAGCCTTTCAAATATTTGTACCTGTCCAAACCAGCACGGAGTGAGGCTATCCTAGCCTTTGCAATTTGGTTTCAAGCCATGGGGGATAAATAAGCTTCAGCAAATATCAAGCCTGAAGTGGAGCGATTGGACTGGAGCGATCAGAGCAGCAGGAGGGGTGAGTGCAGGGAAATTGGCCTGAAATATTATTCTTGGTTCTGCAGGACTCAAGGCCACACCCTTCTGCATCTGGGAGTCTCCAGAGAGGCCATGGTGCCCTGCACCAGCTGTTCCTGGATGTGCAAACAGTGGCCATTGTTTTTTTAACATGAATATTTTGTTTATGATTTAATATTAACTGGAAACCATATACCAAGTTACCACTGAGCCATGGGAAGTTTTTCTATTATCTTTTAGTATTGTAGCAGTTTCTGAAGAAGAAAAAGAACATTTTATTTTTCTTGGAATCTTAGTAGCCAAAAAAAAAAAAAAAAAAAAACAGATCAGATCCAGAATCTTCTAACAGGATCTGCCCTTAGCTGTTACAATTTAAGTTTGATAGGCTTATGTTTTCAGTTCTGTTCCCAAGCTGTAGAGCCTTTAGGAGACAGGGCCCAGCTGGTTGAAGAGGGGTAGTTACTAGGGGTCCACCTTTGAGGGGACATCGGTTCCTGCTGCTAGCTTTTGTACTCTCTCTTGATGGGTGTGGTGGTTTGGATGAGAAATGTTCCTACCAGGCCCAGGGTTTTGCACACTTGGTCCCTATTGGTAACCCTGTTCCAGGAGGCTATGGGGAGGTGCGACCTTGCAGGAGGAAGCTCATCACTGGAGATGACCTTTGAGAGGACATGGGCTCCACACATTTCTAGCTTTCTCTCTCTCTCTCTCTCTCTCTCTCTCTCTCTCTCTCTCTCTCTCTCTCTCTCTCCCTCTCTCTCTCCTTACTGTTTTAGGTTGACAGTGTGATCTCTCAGCTTCCTCCTCCAGTCACATACAGCCACTGTTTCTCCACAATATGGATTCTTCCTTTGAAACCGTAAGTCCCAATAAACTATTTCTTCCTTAAATTGCCTTTGGTCACAGTACTGTATCACAGCAACAAAAATGTAACAAATATAGATGGTACCAAGCAAGTGAGCTACAACCTCGCCTCCCTACTCTGCACAGAGAACTCACTAATCTCTACCCTCATTGTCATGAGGGACTAACAGCTGCCCTACCAGACCATGAAATAAAGTCAGCGTTTCCTCCTTCGAGCTGTGTCTGTCAGGAGCCTTGGACACAGCAGTGGAAAAGCTGCCAATACATCACCAAGAAATGTTTTGCCACAAGCCTGATGATTAAGTTTTACATAAAAACTGGAGCATGGCTTCTTGTGGTTGAGTTTGGTTACATGGACAACCTTCTTTTGGGATGTCTCCCTTCATTGCCCCCAAATTAACTGTATAGGGAAGAAAGTCCAGATAGGAAGCTTATTTGCAGCCAACACAAAAATATGAAGAATAATGTTTTTGAATGTTTAACATAAACCGTGTGAACAGACAGGGAGCTATAGAAACATCCACTCCAGATTGTTAGCGTGAGTCAGCATGTGGAGGAGGTAGGGTAAAATTAGTGTGTATGGAGGAAAGTTATTAGCTTTCCTCCTTGTGTATGTCTGCATTGTTGTCCTTTTAAAAATGAAAATAGTTTTGAAGTGAAATTGGCAAGTTGTTATTTTAGGAAATTAACTAGCAGGTTTTTTTAATCTTCCATATGAGATTATAGGCTATTAATATGAGAAAACAATAATATAATCTAGGAGGAAGACACATATTTTCAACTTGCTCAGAAGTAGGGAGTGATGCCTGATTTCTATAAGAGAAAGTGACTTTCTCCAACACAGTGGGAATGACCCCTGCCCCAGCTCCTGAAATCAAGGAAGGCTCACTCCTGCATGCAATGGGATAAAGGGGTTCAGCTAGGAATATCCATCGACCACACTTCTTTCTGTGGAAGCAGGCTCTTGTCAGAGGCAGTGACATAGATGTCCTGGCATAGCTGAGCTCCCAGGCTGGCACATAGAGTGGGCATATGTCACTGTAATCAGTCTACTCTGCAGTAAGAGCTTGCAGAGAACTGCAACGGGAGAGGAACAACCAACCCAGACAGATCCTGGATATGACAGGGCTGACTTGACAGCAGCAGGAACCTGCCTTGCTGGCATCAGGACTGGACTGTCGCTAGACACAAGAATCATGGTTGAGTCTGAGCTGATTTCCCACAGGAGGTCTGGTGAACCCTCATTCTCCTATCTAGTAACGCCACTCTTTCATCTCCAGAATGGGGAAGCAAGCCTTCCATCCCAGCTCTCAGCCTGAGCAGTTCAGATACATATTTTCTATTCCCTCTATTGCTGACTTCTATTTTCTCTTCTTTTTCTTAATTTTCGAAGAACAGGTTCATTTTTCTGTTTTCAGATGATTTAATATTGAGTTCTTCAACTTACCTTCCTCCTACTTTTCTCGGATTTATTTTGAAATTATTTTTTCAATATTTTCAGGTGAATGCTTAGATCAAATATTTATATTCCTTCTTGTTTAATAGCACAGGCAGTAGAGGTCTTATTAATTTTATATTGAATAAAACTTTGAGTACATCTAATAAGTTTTTGATGTAAAATTGCCTTTATCCTTGTTGCCAGCGTAGTGTGTGATTGCTTTCCTTTTTCTCTCTGGTCTAGAAACAAGTGGTTTCAAGAGATTTTCATTTAAAAGCCCAAAGGACTTCAATTTAACCTGTTTTTTAATTCTTAATGTTTATGAATGTATTCCTTGTCAGTTCCTATTTTTTGAACATATTGAGATTTTCTTCATAATATATTGCAACCTCAAATGCTTTATTAATGCTAATGATCATTTGAAAAAATAACATTCTCCGTAGAGGAAGTTCAGTAAAATGTTTGTTATTTATTCATTTTATATGTATGGTTGTTTTACTTATGTGTATACCTGTGTACTATGTGTGTTCCTGGTGTCCATGGCCAGAAGAGGACATCAGATCCCCTGTATATATGTAGGTGATGGGAATTGAACCTGGGTCCTGGTAGCTACTGGTCTTACATCTGCATCATATCTCCAGCCTCTGGTTATCTGTTTTTTACCTTAGTGCCAAGGGTCTGAGTTAATAACACTAATAGTTTCATAAGACAGTGTTATTAATATAAGACAGGCTTTCCTCTTTAAGCTAATTTGCATTAATCTACTTTATTTCCAACATATTCATTCTTCTCTTCTTTGGAAATGATATATTCTTGTAAAATAAGTCGCTGCATTGTGTGTGTGTGTTCATTACATTTCCATCTTATTAAGTTATTGGTTTAATTACATTTCTTACCTTTTCTGACTCAACAGTCCTTTAAGATCTGTCTGCTTTTGTTTGTCTGTTTTGAGACAAGATCTATCTCACTTCCAACTCACTCTGTAGCTTAAGACAACCTTGATATTCTGATTCTCCTGCAGGTATATACTGAGTCACTAGGACTACTGTTATGTGCCACCACATCTGGTTTTAGATTCATCTGTATTATTGTATGTCCTTTCTTTATAAGTGCACCACACAATTTACTGTGTATCTATCATGTGGCATGTGCATTAGACCCAGAGTGTGCCAACTCTGCACATCCACAAACAACTGTGGGAAACTACCACAGTCAAGTACCTTTCTGCACTGTACTGGCTAGTTTTGTGTCAACTTGACACAGCTGGAGTTATCACAGAGAAAGGAGCTTCAGTTGGGGAAATGCCTCCATGAGATCCAGCTGCGGGGCATTTTCTCAATTAGTGATCAAGGGAAGGGCCCCTTGTGGGTGGAACCATCCCTGGGCTGATAGTCTTGGGTTCTATAAGAGAGCAGGCTGAGCAAGCCAGGGGAAGCAAGCCAGTAAAGAACATCCCTCCATGGCTTCTGCACCAGCTCCTGCTTTCTGACCTGCTTGAGTTCCAGTCTGCATCCTTTAGTGATCAATGGAAATGTAAGCCGAATAAACCTCCCCAACTTGCTTCTTGGTCATGATGTTTGTGCAGGAATAGAAACCCTGACTAAGACATGCACCTTTGCTAAAACTTCTCTGGGTCAGAATTCTAAAGCTACGTGGACAAATTCCTGTTAGTTCAGGACTGTTCTAGACAAGGCAGACATTTAACCTCATCTTTGGGTTCCACAAAATATCAACTGTGACGACCAAAAAATAACTTCAAATACAGTGAAGTGTCCTATGGGAATAAAATTTACAAAATTGAGAGATACCCTTCTCAAGAGCTCCTTCCTAAAAGTTAGTGTGCATCTGAAATTCCAGTATGTGGGACCATGTCCCTGACACCCTCAGGGAGGAGTTGCTGCTTTTATTGGCTTTGATAAAAAAGATATCACTTAACTTTCTTACAACTTTGCTTTTTTACAACTGACTTGCTGGGTGGAGAGTGAAGCCTTATCCCAGGGCCTGGAGAAGGCATGGGTGAGGGGAAACAGAGACAAGGTACAGTTGGATAAGGAAACATCTCCAGTGTTCTGGATAAAGTAAGATAACTAACTGACAGCAGGCTATTGGGTGCTGCAAAATAGATGGTAGAGAGGGTTTGCAGGGGGGTGTTTCCAACAGAAAGAAGTGGTAATGTTTGAGGTGATAGCAGTAGTGAAATGTCATGTTGTGCTCCTAAATGTGAACAATTATGTCCACTAAAAATAAAAACATTATTATAGAGTATTAAGATTAAGTAAAATTACCAGTAGCATTAAATATCTCTTAAGGTCTCCTTCTATAATTTTTCTTCTGTACCTTCCCATTTTCTTGCTGTGTGTTCTGCATTTTCTCTCCAGGAGTAAATATGTTTTCCCAGTCTCTGTGAGTTGCTTGGTCACTTTATCTGTGGTATTCCTTACTAAGTAACAACACTCATTTTTATATGTTATAACTAACATTTGACTTAGAAATTTTATGCTTTGGAAAGTTTAAAAAGATCTTGTAAAGGTAAAAATAAATTCTTTTTTAATTGATCTATTTAGAGGTGAAACTTGCTTAAATCACATAAGAGGAGCCCCAAATAATCATGAAGCTTTATAGGGTAGTGGGGATATTTGCTCTGGGATGAGTCTGAGAGGGAAAGGGTCCCTGGATCTCTTCCACTGGGCTTCTCTCTACTTCAGCTCCGTCCCACACCTCTGCCTCCTCTGTCCTACTTGGGCCTTTGCCATTCCCCAGGTAACCAAATCCTCTATGTCTCTCTTCTTCTTAGGAGAATAAACACACTTACTTACATTTGTATTTTTGTGACCACCTTTGTCTTGCAATGGATATTTTTCTTAAATTCTTTGTTGCTTCAGTTTTAAGCCTAATTCTCTCACGTTTATTTCTTTAACAAACCCTCACTTATCCTTTTATGTTCTTATACTCTGTTTTGTAGTTTATATATTTCTCTCCTAAGCCACAGAACATTTCATTTCCCATTACACAGGAAAGAGTCGGTCCATGGATGGGAAGCCATAACCCTTTTGATGTAGTTTATGTAACTGAGATGTATGGCTTCCAAGTTTCTCATTTGTTCCCATGCTAACATCTATCATGTGGGTCTGTGTTGCTTATTACCTTGTTTGCTTATGTGGTTTCAAAATATGTTTTTCATATTCTTCTTTATAAGCTCCCTTCCCTTTGTCAGTATTTTAGAAATTGTGCATCCTATTTTTTTTTTACCTTTTCTAATGACCTAAATGTTCAGAAGCTATCTTCTGAATTGTCTATCTAGCTGATTTGTCTCTTCAGCATTTCTCTTATTCAAATTTAAATTTTCCATATGCCTCTTCCTCCTACTGCCTTTGATAATATGACCAGGAGTTACAAACTTCAATCATAATTAATGAATCACAGTGTAATGGGGTAAGACCTCTATTTATCCAGCATTTCCATATGTTTGGCTGCCATTTTGATTCGTGTTTATTTAGGGTCCCTCCATCAGCTACTATTAAAAAGCTATGCACGGTTGTATCTATCCTCGAGGCTGACTCGCAAAGCATCTGCTGTCTTCTCATGCTCTCTTTATGTCACTTTAATTTCCTCTTTCAACTCATTTGTTCTTAAATTATCAACCAATATTGTCGGTCTTGTCTTTTGAACTTATCTTCATCCGAATCTTAATTTGTACCCTCAATTTCTCTCCCTCATTGTGGATGTGTATCTATAGTGGTCAGTTTTCTCCAAAGAAACAGACTCAGTTGGATACATACATAGACAGAGAGATTTGTTTTAGGAAATTGGCTTTTGCAACTCTGGAAGCTGTCAAGCCTCTATGGGATGGGTAGGCAGGCCAGAGACAAGAACAGAATCTAAACTGAAGTTCAAGTTGAGAGGTAAGCTACTAGCACTTAAGTCTCCTTGATCTCCTTCAGTGTCAGCCTTCCTTGCTACTGAAAGGGTTACTTACTTTGAGGGCCATCAGTTAAACAATTCCCATCTTTTCAAATGTAAATTGCATCCATTAACACCCTCACAAAAAATTTTAAATTCCATTTGGCCAAATAATAGTGGTCCTAGACAATGTTATGATTAACATATCAAATCCAACATCTAAGGGCCACATCCCAGGAACTATTGAGACAGAAATGCTCAGATGCTATTTTGAACTCTTGATTCTTCAAGAACCGCTTCAGGTGACATCATCCATTAAAGGTGAATGGGGAGAGTTTGGGAGTCCCACCCTTTTCTCCATAAAATGCATTAACTATTGCTTTGTTGATTCAATGTCTTTTTCAAAAACCAAAACTCTAATGTATATTTAATCAAAATTCATACAATTTTGTCTTGAAAGAAGAATTCCTGTGTCTGTGTTAAAAAATAATGTGAAGAAGAATAAGGATAACTTTTCCCTCTTTTAAAATAAAATGTTAGGAAGATAGACTAGATAACTCAGTAACAGAAACATAACTCTAGCCATCAAAGGACATTGGCTGAGAACAACACTACCCATTGAAATATATGAAAGCCGAGACTAATAGGTTATTCCTCTGCCAATGAAATGAGCCAATTCAAACCAGATTAGATTGTATTAAATGCAGGTTTATTGGGAAGCTGCTCTCGGGCGAGTTTATAGGCACTGTCTTAGTCAGGATTTCTATTCTTGCACAAACATCATGACTAAGAAGTAACTTGGGGAGGAAAGGGTTTATTCAGCTTACAGTTCCATGTTGTTGTTTATCACCAAAGGAAGTCAGGACTGGAACTCAAGCAGGTCAGGAAGCAGGAGCTGATGCAGAGGCCACGGAGGGATGTTCTTTACTGACTTGCTTCCCCTGGCTTGCTCAGCCTGCTCTCTTATAGAACACAAGACTACCAGCCCAGAGATAGTCCCACCTACAAGGGGCCCACCTCCTTGATCACTAATTGAGAAAATGCCCCACAGCTGGATCTCATGGAGGCATTTCCCCAACTGAAGCTCCTTTCTCTGTGATAACTCCAGCCTGTATCAAGTTGGCACACAAAATCAGCCAGTACAGACACCAAGTATAAGTCCAGAAAGTCATTATGTGAAAAGAAGTGAGGGAGGGGGAAGAGAAAGAGAGAGAATGGGAGACAGGGGAAGAAGAAAAGGGAGAGAGACTAAACTGTCTGGATTATATAAGGAAGAGTCTCTGGGGGCAGGGCAGCCCAGCCCCTCAGCTGAAAGTTCAGGACAGAAGGTAAGGTATGCCCTCTAACAGGTAAGACGGAGGGATATTGAGAGAACCTAGAAGTCAGATCAGCTTTGATATGTAAAATATTCACCCCAGTCCCTTGTCCTGCAGTTCAGAACCAAACAAAGATAACCTTTAAAGTACTGGGAGTAAAATATAAAATATTTCACATGTGACATTCTGAGAATTTATCTATGAGAATTATTTACCAGAGAAATCTGGCTTTGCTTCCAAATTATAAACAGTGGTATTATCCTGGTAAAATGATTTAAAAAGCTTTGTTTGGTGCAGAAAAAGCTACACATGCATATAATTGTGAAATGTATGTGTTTGCAAGGACAGTGGCCTAAATTTTACAGCTACTAATTTGTCTGCTTGCATGCTTGTCTGTTGGTCTGTCTGTCTGTCTCTATTTATCATCTATCTATCTATCTATCTATCTATCTATCTATCTATCTATCTATCTATCTATCATCTATCTATATTTTTTGAGACTGAGACAAGCCCTCTGTAACTCTAGCTGGCCTGGAACTTACCAGGCAGCCTAGGATAGTCTCAAACTCAGAGACTTGCCTTCCTCTCCTTCCTCAGTGCATCCACCATTAATTCTGATTGTGTGAGCAACAGTATTTCAAGAGCAAGGAGTGTACAGTGAGCCCTGCTGTTCTCCGGCTTACATTTATTGTGTATCACTAAAAGAATCATGAAATAACCAAACATGGAAAAGAGCCCATGTATTTTATAAAAATGTTCAATGGTTGAGAAAGGAGAGGATGTGTGTGTAGTCGCTGTGAATACGTATACAAATTAGGTCCGTGATGCTATTTATTGTAAGAAGCAGACAGATTTTTGAAATGTCAATGAAATTAAAAGACGTGTCTATGAGAAAGTTGAAATTGAATAAATACTTAAATGCTTCAAATAAATACTTAAGCAAGAACCGTAGACTGAATGAAATTAAAAGACTAAGCTGATCAAGCAGCAAACCTCTTGTGTTGCTTTCTTCTCTCTCCTGAGTGGGACTGAGGCGTCCTCACTTGGACACTTCGGCTTGTTGAGCTTTTTGAGTTGTGTGGACTTTATCTTGGGTATTCTGTATTACTATTTTTTTTTTTTGGCTAATATCCACTTATTAGTGTGTACTTACTATGTATGTCCTTTTGGGTCTGAGTTACCTCACTCAGGATGATATTTTCTAGTTTCATCCATTTGCCTGTAAAACTCAGGATGTCCTGATTCTTAATAACTGAGTAGTATTCCATTGTGTAAGTGAACCACATTTTCTGTATCCATTCTTCTGTCTTGGGACATCTAGGTTGTTTCCAGCTATTGGCTGTCACAGATAAGGCCACTATGAACATAGTGGAACACCTGCCCCTATGACATGATGGGGCATCTTTTGGATATATTCCCAAGAGATGTATAGCTGGGTCTTCAGGTAGATCTATTTCCAATTTTCTGAGGAACCTCCAGATTGATTTCCAGAGTGGTTGTACCAGTTTGCAGTCCCACCAGCAATGGAGGAGTGTTCTTTCTCACCAACATCTGCTGTCACCTGAGGTTTTGATCTTAGCCATTCTGATTGGTGTAAGATAGAATGTCAATATTGGGTGAGGGAAAAGGACGGAAGCCCTGAGGGCCAGCAGAAAGAATGGAAACAGGCATTGGAGGAAATGTCTGTAAAATTCTTTCAGACAGGAACAATTATGGGTCAGAGGTGTGACTGTGGGATGGGAACCCCATCTCTCACTTGATGTCCTGTCTTCCATCTGGAGGTGGGCTCTATAAATTCCCTGTCTCTACTGTTAGGCATTTCACCTAAGGTCCCTCCCTTTGGTCCTGGGAGTTTCTCACCTCCCAGTCTCTGCAGCATCTTTAAGAGGTAGAGTCTTACTGGTGGAAGTGGTCACAGGAAGGGTCTTATGAGAGGAAGCAGTCACCGAGGCTCAGGACTTCAGGTCTGTTGTGCTGTTTCACTTCCTGTGAGCAAGCCACCTTAAGCTGCTGCCACTACAGTCCAGTCCCGTAGCAGCTCCATAACTCACATCAGGAGCCCAAATCAACCAATCTCTCCCTTAAATTGTTTCTCAGATTTGGTCATTGCAACAAGTAGTTCATATAGAAGCAAAGATGGGGCAACCCTCTCAACTCAGAGAGTCCCCTGATAAAAGGGGGGCCTTTACAGGATCATGGAAGGTTACCAGAAAGCACTCTGCTTAAGTATAATGGTATGTACTATTTTCATCAGCCATGCTGGGAAGTAGTTCCTGCTAATGAGCAATAAACAAAAGTACAGAACTCAGACATAGGAGAGGAGGGAGGGAGGGAGGGAGGGAGCCCATTGTTGGAATGGCAAGTCTTCCATCCCACAAAGGAGAAGGATGGAAACCAAGGCAGAATTCTCTGCTTCAGTCTAAAGACAGAACTATTTCTTCCCTAAGAAACTTCAGCTATTGCTCACAATGCATCCAACTGATTGAATTCGATTATTGAGGATAATCTCTTTCCTGATTGGATGTTTTTTTGTGTGTCATCTTGACACAAGCTAGGGTCATCTGGGAAGAGAGAACTTAAGTTGAGAAAATGTTTTCATAAGATTAGCCCAAAAGCAAGCCTGTAGGTTGTTTTCTTGATTAATGGCTTATACAAGAGAGCCCAGCCCTTTGTGAGAGGGGTAACACCCATTGGCAGGCAGTCCAGGTTGTATAAGAAAGGAAACTGAGCAAGCCATGAGTGACAAGCCCCTGAACAGCCCTCCTCCACAGCGTCTGCTCCAGTTCCTGCCTCCAGGATCCTCATGTAAGACAAAACAAAACAAAACCCTTTCATTCCCAAGTTATTTTTAGTCATGGTAGTTTTTCATACTGACAGAAACCTAACTAATACAATATCCTCTATTTAAAATTCAACACACCTAGACAATACACAATACACACGTGCACACTTCCTTCTTGCCAACACAGACTAGAGTTTATGTGCTCTGTCCTAGCATGTTGACACCTCAGAATGGCTGTCAGCAGCAGCAGTGAGCACATCCCAGGTGCTCTCTATTACTCTAACTTTACATCTGAGTTCCTCCTCCCTGAAATCTCCTGAAGATGCTGACGCATCTCCATTTTAGAGACAGGGAAACCGAGGCACAGAGAGATTACATAGGTAACAGATTCATGCAGTTATATAGGACTAAGTTTCAAATCTGTGAAGTCAGTTTGTAGGGCACCCATATAACCACTGCACTACACTGCCAAGAGTTGCCCCATCTTCAATAATTCCAATCTAAGAAATAAGAGACAGAACAAAAGACAGAGAGAAAGTAAAAGAGAGAACCAGAAGGCAATGAGATATTTTGAAAAAACCAACCACAAAAAAAAACTCAAAAAAAAACCCCTGAAACCAAACAAAAATATTTTGTTAAAAGAAATACATCTTTCATTTTATTGTTGTAATGTTACAAATATAAGATTCATTGCTAATAAAAGTTAAAACATTTGCCTACTAACATATCAGAAGAAAAATAGGTATTTGCAGCATAAACCCATATTGCAAATGAGATAGTATTGCACAAAATATGAATGAGTTTAGTTTCCTATTATAAACTTTGGATGAAATAAAAAGTAAAATGTAGGCCAGTTACTATGTTATGTTATATATTTTAAAGTAATTTATGATAATTTACCATAATAACAGTATACATAATGAAGTAACATAGCATATATTTTACATATTAAACCTCCAGATGTACAAGAAAGTACTAGATTAGTGATATATTTATTTTACATTTATGTTTTTGAAAATCAATAAACTACAAATCTTAAAATAAGATGAGAGTTTTGCATAATGTATAGATTTAAAAACATTTAAATGTTAATGTTACATATGTATAATTGTAATGATATGACAAAGATATTTTCTTTATTGATTTATGACATTATTATGTAAGATGTTACTCAAGAGGCTAAGGAGCCAATGACAGGAAACATAATTAAAACTTACAATTGTTCAAAAAACATTAATAATAACAAAAGTTCATTTTACCAGAAAATAAAACACAAATTCAGCTCTCCAATGAATAAATTTTTAAACATCAAATATGTATTTTGATAAGAAGACTCCTGTAACTGCTTTTGACACTGTGAACTGATGCATATTTTTGAGGCCTTATCCCTGTTGAGCCCTGCAAATGCCCATGTCTTCAAGACTGGAGATATACCCAAGCAGCCAAGGAATTTCCTAGTTTACCTGAGACCCTGGGCTTGACCCACAGCAGAACAGCAATCCAAACAAGAAAATCTATCTCTGTGTTCTCTGAGCCAGATTTCTATGCCTAACATTTTTTTCTTTAAAAAAGCTAAAATATACAGATTTAAGATATTAGACCAAGCATTTGTCGGGGCAACACTAGACATTTTTATCCAAGGATAAGTTCATATACAATATCAAAGTCCCACCTCTAAATATTATTTAATAGCATAGCAAAAAAAATAAATGAATAAAAATAATTAAAATATAGTTGTAGTACAGGTGTACTGAAAGTTTATGACATATACCTCAATCAAGTTTTTACAAATTTTTAAATGTGTGGCTTTATGTGCTGAGAGAGAGAGAGCCAAACGGAAGAACATGGAGCTGTGGCTGTGCTCACCTGGGAACGTGGGGTTCAGGATGAGCCTGCTTTCTTGTTAGTGCTTCATTTTCTAAATAGTCTCCTGTGGACATGTTCTATTCAATAACCACTGCAAAATGTTATTTTTGAAGCAAGTTGTCAGGTTTGATGGCATCTCTGACAGATGGCATGCCAGCCGGCACATGTCCACTGTACAGAGGTCTCGGCATGCCCCATGTCACCCACTCCACTCTGTGACAGTTGGGATGATTAGAAAATGTCCCTATGATTGAGTCCAAATCTGTCACCCTGTTAATTCTGTCCACTGGTCAAAAGTGCATCTCCTCTGCCATATGGCGAGTCCTCGGCCTCAAGATAGCTGTCCTGTGAGTTCCCCACTTAGCTGTTCTTAGCTTCTTGACCCATCCCCAGCACATTTACTTGGCTCTCATGTCAGAACTGGGTGTTAGGTAAGTAAAAAGGGTTGGAGTTAGGTCTGACTTTCTTGACAAGACTGGAGATATACCCAGTGGGGGAAGGTGTGGAAATCTATGTTTTGAAGTCCACTGTGGTCACTTCTCTATGACCTAACCTGGTTTCCATAACAACATTTTCTCAGGCCACATCACAAGGTAATCTGCTTTATCCCTCCTGTCCTATTACTGCCTTACTGCTGTGCCAGTGGAATGAAGCCAGTCCATCAAGGTATCTTTTTAAAAGACTGCATGGCAAGCCACCTGCTAGGGGAATATTATGTAGCTATCAACACTACCAAGGCAGTGATCCCCCAAACTGCCCATAGAATGAGATTCTGCAACTAAAGGGAGACAAGAAGTTCGTATGTTCACTGAGGAGGCCCACAGCAAAGATAAATGTATTCTACTAATGGAAGTGGGATAATAAAATGTTTGTGAAGTTCATACCAATATGACGCTTCCATGAGGGGATATGTTCAAACAGATTCCTCAGGCATATACCCATGGTATCTGTTATGCCTCAAAATCATCAGGCGGTTGTTTGATAAAATATCCCAGGGCTTGTTTTTAAGATTTGAGCTGAGTCAACAGAATGTGCACCTCGGAACTAATGGTAGAGTTTCATGACTTCAGATGTTCTTTTTACCTTTAAAAGGTAAATGCCGGACAAAGAGATTTAAAGGATTTTAATGTGTTTATTTGGTAAGGGTTTTAGTGTTTACAGGGATGAGCAGGTAGAGGAGAGGTGATCAGAAGCAGGCAACCTGCTGGCAGGAGAATCTCAAGCCTGAGGGTCACAAAGGATTCAAACTCCAACTCAGAAACCAGCATTCTCTCTCAGCTCCATCCCGTCCCCTCCTGTCACTAGCTCACCACAGTGACATTGGAGGGCTGCAGGGTTTCCTCTCTTCTTATCTTCACACTCTTCCAAAAAAACCGCTTACAGTTGGAGAAAGATTCCAACACTAGATTCCAAATGGTTTGGCAAGAATAGAAACTCTGTTCTCAGAGAGATGGTGCTGACATTCCTGTCTACAGCGGTAAGGTCTTAGATGTGTATGTCCACACACCCATTCACATGTGGAAGTCTTTCAGAATTTGTTCTTATTACCCCCCCCTCTCTCTCTGTGTGTGTGTGTGTGTGTGTGTGTGTGTGTGTGTTTAAACACTAGTGCCACCAAGTGTTCCAGAAAGTCAGAGGAAAACTTGTGAGAGTCAATTTTCTCTTTCTACCATGTGAACCTTGGGGGTTGCACTAAGTGTCCAAAGCTTGGCAGCAATCACCTATACCCCATCGAACCATCTCACTGGCCCATATGTAGAAATCTTAAACCCTAAGGTGGGTAAGCAGAACCTTCGAGAACAGTGATTTCGTGAGAATGGAACCCCAGGAGTGAGCTTAGTGTCCTTATAACACTACCTCAAGAATATATTTGCAAGCAGGACGGTGGTGGCACACAGCTTTAATTCCAGCACTAGGGAGGCAGAGGCAGGCAGATTTCTGTGAGTTTAAGGACAGCCTGGTCTACTGAGTGAGTTCAGGACAGCTAAAACAACACAGAGAAACTCCGTAAAGAGAGTAGCTTTCCAGTTTTCTTTACTGTAATGCTTGCCTGAAAAGTGACGTGACACCATTCCATTATACTGTCACTGTCTCTAATTCCAGCCTTCATTCCAATCATCCTTTAACACCTGCATTCAAGTGCAGAGGTAGAGGCAGAGGCAGACAGATTTCTATATGTTCCAGGCTAGCCTGGTCTACATAATAAGACCTTGTCTCAAACAAACAAACAAACAAACGAAGATGATTTACTTTGTTGTTGTTTCCAATTGCTGACATTTCCTGCACAGAGAGACCATATAGCACATAGTAAAAATTTGAATAAGGGCTACGACAGCTGTCAGGAGTGAATCCCAGATGTTACATTTTACTATGCTCTGACTCTTATCTCTGGCCAATTGTCCTGGGGTGTTTTTGAATGGAGAAGGTGAAGTGTGGGGGAATCCCCAGAACTTGTCTTTCCCACTTTATAAGCACGGAGTAAGAAGATGGCCAGTGATGAACTAGAAAAGCCGAGCCTCTGCAGATACCAAATCCATCAGCACCTTGCCCAGGCACTCTGAGAATCCCGTGTTTACTATCTAAGCTGCCCAACCCATTTTATTTTTTTCCTGTAACAATATAAACAGACTAAGACAGCAGTGGTTATGACCTGTATAAGCTACCAGACAGCTTGATGGGAATAGGGTGTGGGGAGTGAGCTAACCAGGATGTTAGGGTATCCCTGAAGCAACAGAAGCAGGAAGGTATTTCCAGCTGAGCAGCAGGAGCTATGGCTACAGCTCCACTGAGGGAAGTGGGCCTTACCCAGCATCTCTGTCTAGAAAAGAACACATGGAGAAGAACACTTATTTCTTCTTTGCCCTTGCCCTCCAGTCTTAGAATGAACCCTCCTCTCTGCTCCCATGACTTGATCTAATAAATTAAATCTTCCACATCAAAAGCAAGGCAGAGAATCACAGAGAAGAGCAGGAGGGCAACCGGGTACCAATCAGGACGGTGTGTTCCATACTAAGATGCAAGGAGGACATTGCTCCAGGGAACACAATGGCTCTCTCAACAGTAAATCTAATTTGAGCACTGACCTAAAGGCTATGGCTTCAGTTGTGTGCAGGTCAACTAGAGTTTAAGGCAGAGTACAGTCATCACAATGTACACAGGGCATCATCATATTGGATGATGATACTGGCACTTGACAACTAACAGGGTCAGGAAAGACGGGGTTCATTCACTCAGAAATCAGAGGGGCAGTGATCTCCAGGGCAGTGTTTCACAAGTCAGCACTTGTATTGTGCCTTGTGTCCTTCAAAGATTTTCTTCTGACCAAGAATCACCTATGTCCTCCAGCTTACACAATAACATGAGAAAGGGCGACCTGATACACTCCGAGTCAAGCCAGTGGTTCGATCCCAAAATTCTGTCTATGTCATAAATAACTTACATGATTAAGAGAATTGACTATAACCTTACATAACATGTTTAACCAAAATGATGACATGGGTCTGATAATAAAGTGATTTTCCCCAGTGACTCTATGAGGGTTACAGATTATTCATCCTCTAGAACAGAGGTTTGTTTTGTTTGTTTGTTTGTTTGTTTGTTTTACACATCCCCAGGAATCAAGGCATAAAAAACAAGTGTAAAAATCAGTCATTGATCAAAAACTCACAAAGAAATATGTCAATAATTTCTTGTTGCATATATAATATCAAGGGATAAATCAAATTTCATGCTAATGCAATAGCCATGCTTGTTTATTTTCATAAGAAGAATTAAATGGTGGCTAACTATCACATGGAAGAGTACAGCATCTTCAATGCTGTTTAGAGCTGATTGACATTCTGGTTTTATGTCTGTCAGTCCTAATAGCACTGATCCACATAAGCACACATGGCAGAAGTATGTTTAGGGCCATTTCAAAAATTGTTCATCCCGAGTTGTGGTGATATAAAGGAGAACTATTCCCATAGTTTTATATATTTGAATGTTTTGTTTTGAGTTATGGGAACCATTTGGGAAGTATAAGGAGGTGTGGCCTTATTGGAGTAAGTGTGTCACTCAAACTGAACTTTGAAGTTTCAAGGCCAAGTTTGGTCTCTCAGCTTGTTATGTGCTTATCATGATGTAATCTCTCAACTATTGCTCTAGCACCATGCCTGCCTGCTTGCTGACATGCTTCTTGCCATCATGTTTATGGACTAAACCCCTAAAAGTATAAGCAAGCCTCTAAGTAAAGCTTTCTTTTATAAGTAGTGGTGGTCATAGTCTCTTTTCACAGCAATAGAACAGTAACTAAGACACAACCCAAAATTCATTCATTTATTTTCTTATGAAACTCAAGTCAGCACTTTAAATAACAATTTCTTTTTTAAAAGCATGTTTTTTATTTATTCAGTTTGTATAGGTATGCATGTACACAAAATATACATAGAGGCCAGAGGACAACTTGCAGAAATCTGCCCTCTTCCACCACCATGGCGATCCCAGGGATCAAATTCAGATTGTCTGGTATGGTGACAGGCCCTTTACCCACTGAGCATCTCACAAGATTATACTCAAACATTCCAACACAATGCAATCCAAAGATGCATTAATTTTTTTACTTATATACTGAGGAATGGTAATGGGAAACTACAAAAAATTTTCATTTTCATATTAAGATTTTCTGTTTCTGTAAGAGCAGAAAACTTTGTGTGCAGAGTGAAGACACAGTAGTTCATAACATATAGTCATCTGAACATTGGAGCAAAGGACTTCAGTGCTCCTGACTCTAAGTGGCTGAATGCCGACTCAAAGTTCACATTACATAACACATTCATAAAGGACTCATATTCATTATACATCTGATTGGAAATTTGTACTTGGAACTATGTATTCAGAATCCTTTTTACTGTCGCCAAAGTTTTCATGGCCCCCACACTCGGTTATACTACCCCATATGGAGATTAGTTCAAGAAACTGGGCCCCAAAAGAGACCATGTTTTCTATGAATGGCGAGAGACCTGGGGTTCAGCTTAATAATAATCTAGACATGTGACTTATTTATTGCACAGCTCCTCCAGAAGGAGCTTTGCCCGAGAATAACCACACCCTTCTCACAGGCAGAACAAATCCGATCCCCCTCCTCTCCTGCTTCTCCCTAGCCAATGCTGTGTGGAAATGTTCAGGATGTGGAAGGCCCGACTCCATTGCCCCTGGCCTTTTCCTTCTTATCAGGCCTTCAGCTCCTAGGATTTCTCTTAGGTGTCTGTCAATGATAAGAGCTGTTGTTAACAATTTTATTTGGAACCTGTCATCACTCAAGTCTATCACATTAGACATTGACTTGACTAGCTTCCAACACCATTTTCTTCTCATTTCTTTATCACTGCCATTATCGCCATATTTGTTACCTAAAAATCTTTAAATTTAAATCTAATTTGATCATATTTTCCCCTCCTCCAAGAGTTTCCAGATCATCTCCCCCTACCTACCCGATCAACTTTAAGTTCTTTCTCAAAATACAAACTAAAACCTAGTACAACAACAAAACTTTCCAAAAATCAAGAAAAAATAAAACAATGACCAAAAAGAAAAAAGAAAAAACTGTAACCAAATAAAAGTACACACGTACTCACTCTCACACACACAAATGCACACTCAGGCACACGCATACACACACACACACATGCATGCATGCATGCACATGCATGAACATGCACACACAAACACAAATCCATTATAATAAGTTAGACAACTGTTCATGAATGCAAGGCCTGCACTGGTGTGGTTGATTCAATTTTCCCTCTCCCAGTAGGTATAAATGACACTTAAACTTTGCCTAGTGGTTAGGTTTTCTCAGGGAAGGACACTTCACAGAATTCTGATAATGATAGTGGTTGCAACCACACCTTCACCGGGACTGCTTAGTTATGTGTACTTCTTTAAACCTAAACTTCATGTCAGGACTCCAAAGACGAACTTTGAGGGATTTGTCTCTGGACCTCTTGACTTGTCCCGCTCTGCAGTGCAGCCCCATTGAAAACACCTCTTCTATCTGCTTTTAATTGTTGCTTCTTTAACTGTTGAGGACAGATGCTCAAGCTCAGCATACTAGGGCAGCCAAGGGCGTAGGATCTCCCCCTCACAACTGGTAACACTGCTTTTCATCTATGCTCCCTTCTGAGCATTTATTCACCCTCATGGTAAGTGGTTAGACTTTAACTGGTCCCTTCATCCCTCTGTGCACACTTCATTTTTTTCACCCGATCTTATTCTATCTTTATATTCCGAGAAATGTTTCAGTGGTGATTGTTTGTCATTTGAGAATTTAATACACACACAGAATATTTTTTGATCCTTCACCTCGGATTCCTCCCCCCCTTTCTCCTACCACATTCCCCTCCCATCTCCCAATTTCAAGTGCTCTCTTCCTCTTCAAACCCACTGAGCCTATGCAGTGCTTTCTGTGTGAGTATGGGTGTAGGGCCATCCCACTGGGACATGGGAAGCTACTCAGGGACTGGATTCCAGAAGGAAACTGGAGAAGTGATGGCTCCACCCACCCACCCCCCAGCAGCCATCAATTGCCAATAACTCATTCGTTTGGAGAGAACTTCATGAGGCTAAGGGTTCTCCCTTGTCCAATTAATAAATTATGCTCTGATCGGCACAAACTGGCGCAAACCGCCAGGGCATTTGTTTTTTTCCTGGCCAGCATAATCTTGTACAGGGCTTGGTTAAGCAGTCCCAGCTTCTGTGAGTTCCTACATGCAATGGTGCTATCATGCCTGACAGTCACTTGTTTGCTGAAGATGTCCGATGACACTGACTCTTAGGACCCATGCATGACACCTTCTGAGATGATCTCCAAGTCTAGGGTATGGAAAGAGCAGAGAACGGCTAGTGCTCAGCATCTATCACTACTATCCCCTCCCTCCCTCCCTCCCTCCCTTCCTTCCTTCCTTCCTTCCTTCCTTCCTTTGATTTATTTATGTATGAGTACACTGCTGCTATCTTTAGACACACCAGAAGAGGGCATCAGATCCCATTATAGATGGTTGTGAGCCAGCATGTAGTTGCTGGGAATTGAACTCAGGACCTCTGGAAGAGCAGTCAGTGCTCTTAACCGCTGAACCATCTCTCCAGCCCCCTATTACCCTGTCTTAATTGCTCTGTGCTCTCACCGAGAGGGCTGCGCTTTCCTCATTATTGCATTTGACAAGATACCATGTGAATCCATTATTTATCTTCTTACTGAGACAAAACACTTGATCAAAGCCTCTTAGGGAAGGGAAGATTTATTTGGGCTTACAGTTCAATGGAATCTTGTGGGAAAGGCAGCAGGAGCCTGAGACAGTTGGTCACATAGCGTCCACAGGAAGCACAGAGGTGGTTCATATCCAGTCCAGGTGCCCAGCCCATGGCATGGCACTGTTCAGAGTTAAAGTGAGTATTCTCACCCCGGCTAAGCTCTTCTGGATCTCTCACTGGCATGCCCAGAGCTCTGTTTTCTGGGGGATTCTAGATCCTGTCAAGTGGGCAATCAGTATTATCCATTATCCATCATCCCATATTACTTTGCTCAGTCTGTCACTCTCTCCAGTTCCAACCATGATTCCAGTCATCTCCAGTCACAGCGTAAGATGACACTGTGTCCATTAGTAACATCTGTACCTAGCAGACATATACTGATGTTGCAAAAAGGTGTTTGGCTCAGCAGTGTGCAAGCCTGGTCTTGTATTTCCTACTATTTCTAAACAGCCCTTGCCTTTGTCATCTCTGGCCCTGCTCTCAGAGGTATAGTCTGCGTGCCCAGGTTTTTGTCAGGTGAGAAGATTGACGAGGCACCCCAGAGAGAGTGGGGGATTTTATCCCTTGTGGCCACTTTGCCAAGTGATACTCTTTCCAAGTTGAGTTCTCCCCCTTTCCCTTTGTCAGTATTTAAATGGTGAGGCCTCAGAGAGCAACAACAGCAATTCCTGCATCTCAAAGACACAAGCCACCTGCCCGCTCTGGTTTACCCAAATCTAATCTAAAAATCTTGTTGTGGTCCAAACAAAGAGCAGCCTCCTGAAGCGCCTTGCATGCATCTGGCTTGAGCACAAACAGAGGCAGGAAGACTGAGGCCTGACACAGTACCTTTCAGTTTCTAGGGTCAGGAAGAAGGAAATAGGTTCCAATTCACTGCCCTCCATCTGCTCTGTGATCTCTCAGAGGAGTGGGTTTGACAATGTCCGGTCCCTGCCCTGGAATTCTCTAGCTCTGAGCTCACTCATCAGGGGACATCTTAGTCTCTTGATGTCAAGTCTTGGTGGCATTTGAATTTGGGTAGCCTTCCTTATGAGGCTCCTTACTCATTGTGTGGCCATTCAATGGGAAAGTGGTGAACTTACCCTTTAGAGTTGGGGACAATGCTATTTGCCTGTGAGAGGTAGGTATCAGTGTGTCCACTTGTTATCAAGGTATCAAGTAGGGCCACTTGTCATGTGCAGCTTTGTAAGTGTTAGTTGCTGGGAGGGAGATAAGCCTGATATAATTTTTCCAGGATTCTTTTTCTTTTAAAGATCAACTTGTGCATGTACCTTACAGAAACCTGTTCAAGCAGCTTTGGGCATGCAGAGGAAATAGACCCAGATGCATACTATTTATCTAGTAAGTGAACTCTTCTTGGGCCCCCAGTGCTGCTGAATTCAGAAAAGCTGACACTGCTCAAGCCAGGTCACCTCTCCTTAGAGACTGAGTGTCCTAGGTAACCACACAGTCCTTTGAAAGGTCCTTTTCTTTGCAAGAATGACCCAAGTTCTGAGGCAGACAGAAAGGATGGAGAAGAAATCTTAACCCCAAGGTTAATGGGTGGCTGGTCTGAGATCTTCTGTGGAGCTACTCATTTTTAATCATCTCTGATCATTTGGGGGTGTTGCCATAACTGTTGTTCGGTACTTTCTTTATTAGTGCAGATTTTAATTTCATGCCCAAATTGATCAGAAAGTTCAGGAAGTTTCTATACAACTCCTGTATGTATCCACTTGCTGCATGGTCTGTTAGCTCATTTGATGAAGAAGTGGCACTTTTGTTACACTGGATAATCCTGCATTGACACATCACAGTTACAGTCTATAGGTTTTCATAAATGTGTAATGGCATGTTCCCAACATTGTTGTATCACACATGATAGCTTCGTTGCTCTGATATTCTCCATGAGCCCCACTTATGAGCACTCATCTCTGCTCCTTCTTAAACTGATCTCTTCTATTTATCAATAATTTTGCCTTTTCCAGAATATCAAATGATTTGAGACATACAGCAAAAGCCTTTTCAGCTCACTTCAGCCACCTACTAATATGCTTTAAGTCTTCCCCATATCTTCTCACGACTCAATGGCTCATTTCTTCCTAGTGTATAGTGATGTTCCATTGTCTGGATGCACCACAGTACATACACCAATTTTCCTCTTGGAGAGCACCTGGATCGATTCCCAGTCTGGGCAATAATGAGCAGTGTTGCCATAAATGTCCATGTGAAAATTCTCATATGGATGTGAATTTTCAGCTCTTTAGGGCAAATACTAACACATGCTATTGTTAGAGAAAACTCTAATACTTTGTTTAGTTCCGTAACAGAGTGTCCAACTGACTTTGAGAGTGGCTGTTCTGTCTTGGATTCCCACGAGACAAGAATAAAAACGTTCCTTTGTACCCTCACCAGCATTTGGAGGATCTCATTGGCCTGTAGTGCATGTCGCTGCCGTTTTAGTTTGTGATTCCTAATGACATGTGAAATAGAACACCTTCCCACATGGCTATTTACCATTTTAATGTCTTTTTTGATGAGTTATCTGTCATAGGTTCCACCCATTTTAATCAGATTGTTTATCTTTTATTGTTGACTTTTTAGCCTTCTTTGTATGTTTTAGATAATAGCGTTCTATCAGACGATGTACTTTGCAAATATTCTTTCCCAAGCTGCACTTGCCTTTCCACTCTCTTGACTTTGTCTTTCACAGAGCAGAGGTTTTTAATTTTAATGAAGTCCTGCTTATTAATTCTTTCTGTCATGGATTGTGCTTTTGGTGTCCTTTCTAAAAAGTCTTTGCCAAACCCAAGGTCATCATCGTTTTCTCTTACTTTATTTTTACTGGCAGGACTGAATATTGAACTTAAAACCCTGTGCCTGCTAGGCAAGCCCTCTACCACTGAGCTCCAGCCTGCAGCCTTCTCCTATGTCACCTTTTTAGGAACTTTGTAGTTTCATGCTTTATATTTACTGTAGAATACATTGTGAGATAATGTTTTAGATTTGTTTTTTATTTTAATGTTTGCTTGTCTATGTGAATGTATGCCACATATACACAGGTGCCCACAAAGGCTGGAGGAAGACATCTGACCCTCCTCTGGAGTTGGAGTTATATGTGGTCCTAAGTCACCTGGCATGGGTGCTGGGGAACTGAATGGGAGTCCCCCAGAAGAGCAGTGAGCCTCTTAACTGCTAAGCCAACTTCCAGCCTTGAGATAGTGGAAACTCAGTGTTTCGATTCCTCTCTTCACATGTGGATGGATATGTTCTTCACATGTGGATGGATATCCAGTTGTTTCAGCACTGTTTGTTGATAACTCTTTCTTGTCTCCATTGCTTTTGTTCCTCTCAGCCACGTTATACTGACCTATTGTGGTACAAATTGCAACCTGGCCTTAAGTACTCCATCTTGGAATCTGTGGTTCAGTCCTAGATGCTCAAGACCCCAGTGTGGCCTCTGCCCCTGCTGTGGGCACCTCATCCAACCATTTCAAGTCTACCCCTTCAGTATGATTAGAGATGCAAAGCCCCTATGAGAGGTTTAAAGATGCTATTGTGAGAAGCAAGTCTCTGCTCTGATGTTCTCCTTGCAATTTGTTGCCAGAATCCTCTCTGGGCAGTATGCCTTTCTCTTGCCACAGTGTTGAATTTTCATTCCCTTCTGGGCAGGAACTAGATACTCTAACACCATGAATTCTCTTTATAATCCATTTTCTTAAATAGAAAATGTGTCCCTTCCTCCTTTACAATTCTTAGTTTATTTATTCTTGAGTCACTTAAAAAAAAAAAAGACAAATACTCAAGCAAAACAAAAAGACTTATATTCTTCAGATGGAAAAATTGGCTTTCAAGATTATTTAGAGTGCAACATATCCATTCAGGAACTCTATTGATATTAGCTGTTCTCACTCAGGGGAGAAGCTCAAACTTTCTCCCCGTGGCAGTTCATACGGCAGGTTGTCTGGCTCCCCAGCCAGTGGTGAATAGGAAATGGTATTAGATATCATAAGACATGCATATGTGCATATCATGAATACACACAGAGACACAGGCTTGGATTTGAATCAGAGAAATAGATGAGTTCTAGAATTAAAAGAAATGGAACACTGTATGTATATTGGTGCAGTTCTCACTGACCTTAACAGAGGAGCAGCTCTAGGGTAAGGGCCTGGAAAGATGGCCCAGGAGCTAAGAACACCATCTGCTCTTGCAGAGGACCAGGGTTTGGTTCCCAGTATCCACAGGCAGCTCATAACCATCTGTAATTATAGTTCCAAGGGATATAGTGCCCTCTTCTGGAATCTGTGGGCATCAGATATGTATATAGTATATTCAAACACATTAAATAAGTGCAGGTTATATCACTAGCTAACCATACAACCAAGGGGACGTTATTATTTCAATCTCCTTATCTAATTCAATACAATATTCATCAAAATATTTATTTGTTTAATTGTCCCTATTAACTAAAAGAAACATTTGTGATATATATATATATATATATATATATATATATATATATATANAGAGAGAGAGAGAGAGAGAGAGANAGAGAGAGNGAGAGAGAGCAATAGGGATTCAACCTGTGGCCTTAAGCTTATTAGGATAGGCACTGATACTCATGGCCCCCAAGATATTTAAGTTCGGTTTTCTTGCTTTTTTGGTTTTATTTTTTCCTTTTCAATATGCACTTTCAAAACTTTTAATGTATATAAAGTATTTAATCAGATTGACTCTAAACTTAAAACCACGTAAAATGCAGTAGAAAGTATAATATCTCATAGTTTACATCTATCACACTGCAAGTGTTCCAGAGCACCAAGAAAAATGAAAACTCGGAATTTTTCAATGAAATCACCTTAGATTTCGATAAATTTTAAAGGCAGTTTTTCAAATACAATATCCACCATAAAAATCAAGCATAACCAAGAACAGGAGAAGATCATACAACTAAAGTGGTCTTACAGAGTAATCTCACAGCAGAAGCAATTTACATATACTCCAAATAGAGAGTTATCAGACACCCCACACCATGGTGATTGCCACAGTAAAGGAGATGAAAGCAAGTTAGAAAGCTTTTTGTTTTCTTTTGTTTTAAATAAGGAACAGACAACTAATATGACTCAGAAACACAGTTGCTGAGACTTTATTTTATACAAATATTGAAGTAGTTTAACTTGAAGATTCAAGAATACAAGCAAGACAGAAATGAACTGAACTGTACATTCTGGATTACAAGTAAAGGATATTCACAAAGACACATTCCTTTGCAATTAAAAACTAGACTAATAACCGACTTCACAGCTGCAATAATGAATACCAGAGTTGATGGAAAGAAATAACTGACGGGTCCAGGTGTACCTAGTAACACATCTCTTGAAAACGAAAGGAAAATGAAGTAAAACTCCATTAGAGGTCGGAACTGTATTCTACTAATACTCATTATAAGAAAGTGTAAAGGGTATAATTAGGAGTATAATTAGGTGCTCCTAGCTGGAGGACTCTTAGAGATGTGAAAAATAACAAACTTAATAAAATTAGCCATGAAAACCAAATATAATCTATTATATATTCCAAGGAAAATATTGTTTGGGAAGAGTTAAATTATAAAAAGGACAAAAATAGACACCCATGTATAAATAAGTATGGAGAAACTGGAACTCAAATTATTCAGAGGAATTTGCCTTATTTGGAAGAAGAGTATAAAAATAGCAGTTGACATTGATAGGTTAAATTTTGTAACTTTTAGAGTACCTATCATCAAAATTGAAAAGGAAGGTCTACCTTTCAGATTATTTGATGAAACTATGAATAAAACAAAATAGATCCAGCCCTGAAGAAATTGAAGGGAATGTTTCCTATAGCTTTGTGCTACCCAGCTTTGCTCCTGAATCTGAGCTGCACTACCAGCCCCGACCTGGCTTCCCTTAAATTCACAGATAAAAGATAACACACACACACACACACACACACACACACACACACACACACACACAGTTGCTTCCTTTTCAACTTGCCTTCTTGGGCCATACTATCTCCCTCCTGGAAAAGCATGCCTTTATCAATAATTTCTTATCTCTATCTCTACCATCTTCCCTAAACTTCAGCTTCTAAACTCCCCTGACCACCCATCTATCTGTAGGAGTGACCTGTGGGGCCACTCCATTTTGAGATCTTACATTGCAGCTGGGTTCTTTTCTCTCCATAGCACGGTGAACTCTCCTCTCTCCTTCCTTGTATTCCCCCCCTTTTTCCAGGGATCCAGAAATCCCTCTTGTACCTTCTGCCTAGCAATTAACCTATGGCTTTCTTTACTACAGATGAAGAACCAACAGGACCTCAACATCAGAACTACCCTTACAAGGGAACTTGCAACGAGAGACATTGCACTGAATGCTGTCAGTTTAAACCAGGTATATCACACAAAAGGAGCTGGAAACAACATCTATGCCAATTAAGTGAGATAGCTCTTCATGAGTATGTGTGCATGCTCATGTTTTGGGTGCTATGTGTGTGTATGTGTGTGTGTGTGTGTGTGTGTGTGTGTGTGTGTGTGTNTCTCATTGATCTGGAGTTCACCAGTTAGGCTAGATTTGACTAATCAAGCATCTTCCTATTTCCAACACCTGAGCACTGGGGTTTCAAGTGCACACCACCAAACCAAGGTTTCTTTCTTTCTTTCTTTCTTTCTTTCTTTCTTTCTTTCTTTCTTTCTTTCTTTCTTTCTTTCTTTCTTTCTTTCTTTCTTTCTTTCTTTCCGAGTGGTGGAGACCCAGGCATGTGGGACAAAGAATTTTATTGACTGATCTGTCTCCCCAGACCTCATACTGAGACATCTTAAACTGAAGTAAAACATGTGTATTTCAAATACAGTGAGGAAAATTGGAAGACTATTATTTCAGGACTGTTAATAGAGAGAGGCTGAATGAAACAGTGTCTCACATCACTCGCTTACTTGAGTTCCCACACAGAAGGGCAGAGAGGGGGAATACTGCATGCTGGAAAGTGAAATGTCTCGTGCTCAGAACTTTCAGTGTTGAGTAAGGCACCCCTCAGTCTAGAGTTAAAGGTTACCCTTAGAAAAGGGAATGTCCAGTCCCTGGGTCTGTAAATAGAGGATTCAGTTCTCACCAATAGCTGGCCAAAACAGACTTGTGACTAGATAACTTTCCATGAACAATTGCCAATATACCTCCTGTATTCTTTTTATGAGTATCTCTGGAGTCCGAATTAATTGGCAATCATGTTTATAAGGCATAACTGTGACATACCACAAGCAGTGAAGTCATTGGTATCAAGCATCACTGTCCTTCTTACAAGAAGCTTGACTGCTTAGTACTTTTTGAGAGTGGCCTTCAAGATGACTAGCAGCATATACAATGGCCTGAAGAGACATGTTTCTGTGATGAACTGCTTATAAATATTCATCTGTAACTTGGTGCCTGGGATTTGATTTATTTATGCATCTGCAAGCCTCAGTACATCAAAGTAGTCATTTAAGACGTTGATGGACTCATACTATGTTTTTTCAAGTTAAAGGCATTTTTAATGATTATTCTGAAGTTAACATATCAGAAGAAAGTAACTTATTGGGGGAAATAATAGTGTAAGCCTACAAATGACTTTATCTGGGGTTGGAGTGATGGCTCAGCAGTTCTAAGCTCTTGCCTTTCTCGCAGAGGACTAGGTTAAGCTTCCAGCATCCACGTGATGGATCACAACCATTTGTCACTATCTAGCCCCAATGCACACTAGTACACACATGGAACACATGCATACATGCAGGCTCACACAGAGATACATACAATAAAATAACTGAATTTTTTTTCTAAAGTGACTTGACTTTAAAAATGACTTTATAGGGCTTCCAAATCAATTTTGAACATTACAGATAATGCTGATAGACCATCAGATTGTTGACACATATTGAAACCCTTGATATTCATAATGAGTTCATAGAAGATGAGGTCTTGGAGCTTACATGAACTACAAATAGATCAAATTAAATCAAAATAGATCAATACTCTTGAGAACACATGATTATTATTTTAAGTAGCTAAATTAATGTCTTTTGGTCATTTGGGGGTTTTGTTGTTTTTCTTTTTTTTGTATGAAAGAGGCTTACATCTTAAGAGTCATGAACACAATGCATTTAAGTACTGACTATCTAATAAACAACATCAAAGATGTGCTTGTATTTGGACTCAAAGGAATATAAGCATTCAGAAAACTGTAAAAAAAAAACAACAAAAATGAACGTCTTCTTAATAAAACTTAAGTCATCAACTGATTACAAATTAATGAATTCATTGAACTATTTCTTAATCAAATCAACTGGAAGTATAATCAGTGTAATCTTAATTTTAAAAAAGGAAACACATTCTGTGGACATAGATTTTTATACCAAATATGGCAAATAACTACCCACAGCTTTCTGTTACTGTAACAAGATGCCAGAGGCAACCAGTGGAGTGAAAAGGTTTATTTGTCCTCATTGTTTGTTAGTTTTCATTCCATGATCAGTTGGCCCTGGTGCTTTGGGACAATGGTGAGACAAGCACACATGTTGGAAGTGTGAAGGAGAAGGAAGCCATTTATCTTACAGCCAGGAAATAGGAAAGAGTGAAGTGAGGACCTGGGTCTCAAAATGCAGCTCAAGGGCACATTTCCTGTGACCTAAAGATTACCAAATAAGTTTCACTTTTTTTTCAGGTTCCACCTTCCAAAATTTTTGGGACCAAACCTTTAGCACATGGGCCCTTGCAGAACACACAACATCTAGTCAGAGAAAAATTCTACAAACCAACTCTGCTTTTGTGTTTAACCAATTTTCAACATCTGTTTGAAAGTTGATTAATCAAAACTGAAACACATCGTGGGTGAGTCAGTTTAATCTGGTGATAAAAGACTTGCAGAAAGGCACAGAGAATGGCCTCACTGTTGAAAAGAGGGTTCAAGCAGCAGGCCCTCTCAGCATTCTGCCCAGTGCACAGGGTATTCACAGGGCATTGGTGCCCTTGATTTTGCTTTTTTGCAATGGTTGCACATCTTCAACTTCTGATAGTTGGAATGCTTCACCAATCAAGATATTCTCTGTAAGAGATCCACTATGACAAATTGATCCATCAGGAGATGCTGTCCAAGCCCTGGAATGTGGTACCACACTATCTTTGGGAGTCTAGAATAAAGCCATGTAGACCTATAAGACAAGATGATCAAAGCACAACTCGAAGTTATTATGTAAAAGTTATTGCATTGCCCAGAAGTGGCAGTACACACCAATAATCCCAGCACTCAGGAGACAGAGGAAGGCAAATAGATCTCTGAGGTCAAGGCCAGCCTGGTTTACAGAGCAAGTTCCAAGACAATGAGGGTTACACAAAGAAATCCTGTCTCAAAAACTAAAACCAACCAACCAAACTAAATTAAAAGGCTGTGACTTTACCAATATGCCTCACCCACCAACACTCTTCCACCTCCAACCAACACTCTTCCACCTGCTACTTGAAATGGAAGAAAATGTGATTTAAAGCCAATACAGCAGGAAGAGGCTCGCTATCTTCTTTTAGGCTTGTGCTGCCTGCCCATTAGCTGTAGGCGAGCCGCGCTCTTTTCTGGGTCTTTCTCTGAAAAACCAGATGCACCCACAAACATGACCTGCAAGCACCATCTCTATTGTATTACTGCACTCCCCTCAGTCCTGGATGTTGTTTTTTAATTTCTACCTACTTGCTGAACCTGCCCACAGTGGCTGTCCCAAAGTGACTGTGTACCAGGAGTCACCCAGCAAGTACCCACTGTGGGTACAGCTGCAGTATGGCAGGCATTTTTAGCGTGGAACAAAAATAAGGTTGCTGAATTCCTGCCCTCAATTGCTCCCACTGAAAGGAAGAAAAAGCAGACCTTCTGGGAACTGCTGGGAGCTGCCCATGAGGACAGAGAGGAATGTCCTGAAGCCCCTCATTCTTAGCTCAGGGCATCCTGTTCTATCAGCTCCCCAGGCAGAGTTATTTCAGTTGTCTTTTCCTGTCCGCTGTCCACAGACAAGGCAAGACTCACTAATTGCACTGTGCCTCCTTCATTCCTTCTCTGAGACTCAATTCCATTACAGACTGGGGTTCATGTCTCTGGGACTCCAGTCTCATAGTCTCTCTACATGTGGTCCTAAACGTCCCTGTTTCTGCAACAGGCTATTTTGTGACTGTATTGTTCTGAGTCTAATTTGGTTGTTGTGTGTTTCTAGAAAAATAAACGAATTATCTTAGGTCTCATATATGAAATGTTTATAAAATCTCAGAATCATCGCCTAAGGGATATTGAGATTTTCTAAGAGACTTCAATGTGGATTTAGCTTTGGGGTTCATGAAGTTGGATGGCCCCATTTTTGTGGCCTAACCACTCTTCTACATTGAGAAATGTTTACTTACTTCTGTTTGAAGGACCGCTAGTGACTGGCAGAATGGGGACTCTTCATATAAACACCACAAATGCTATGTGGCGTACAGCGTTTGTATTTACCTCAATTTTCTCCTCTGTGAAATGGAGTGAGATTAAACATTCTAGAGATGCCCATAGCTTTGACATCCTAGCATTCTGCTGCTTCTATGACCAAGACAACCCGAGACCGACCATACCTGAGAACATGTCTGCTCTTTGGACAGGAAACACCTTTGTACAATGTGGTGAGATTTGGAGTCAGGAGTGGCAGTCTCTGTGGTGACTGTTTGTCAGCCCCCGGGCACAATGCAGAGTCTGTTCATCCATGGCTGCCTTTGAGGAAATGAACATTCGTGCCCCAGTCTCCCATCTCTCCTGTGAACACTATTGAGTCTTTGATCATACCCTGTCACAAACACTGCCTGGGTCGGAAACAAAGCTATTGCACTGCCCAGACCCTGGTTGGGGCAGATAGGAGTCACATTTAGAGCTTGTTTTACAAGTGTCTCTCTTCTGCACCAACAATTCACACACCCTTTGGCAGGAAGCCTAGGAGCACGGGCTGCACTAACCACACTGGAGAGGGCATGGAGGGCAGGGAGGGACCTTTGAACTTTGATCTCTCCGGAGCAGGTTGTTAAAAGCCATCTTGCCTGATTTCTTTTCTTAACTCCTGTGATAAGACTTACACAAAGGGGCCTGCAACTTTGAATTGGCCTTGGTGAGGTGCTGAGGGGATGACAACACTTCTGCCATCGGCTGAGAACTAGGGAACGGAAATGTGGGACTGGTACTTCGTTCCCAAATGAAAGTCACTCCTCGGGCCACATTACCTGAATAATGAAAACACCACCTTTCAGAAAGGACCTTTTTCCTCGGAGATTCGCCTCCATCCCCCATCCATGGAGAAAGGACCCTGGTGTTAAGACAGAGCACCAGCACCTCTCCTGTGTCCCCACCTCATCCCATGGCTGATATCCATGGAGAACAGAGCACATACTGGACCTGGTACCTCCGTCATCCTGCTTATGATTCACAGCCTGCAGATATCTGCACTTCATAAATGAAGATACTAAAGCTTAAAGAGGCTGAGCTATATATTTTTTGCACACAGGCAGGGCCTTGAAAAACTAACGAACAAAGTAGCCTGGATTTGAACTTAAAGCTCTACCCGGGGAGAAGTGGCTTGCAGACAGAATCATAACCAGGGTTTTCTGCTCCCCCTAACTCCTCGAAAAGCCCAGGAAGTCGAGTTTTGAAGAGTTTGAGAATAAAAGATTTTTTTTAAGATCAAAATATTTAATATCCCTAAGTTTATACCTTTGAATAAGTTTATTTGTATTTCCAAGCTCTAATCTTCACTCTATCCACAGAAAATTATAGCAACCTACAAGGTACTAATAAATAATATTCAATGTGATTATTTAAATCTTTAGAATCAAGGATCCCACCTTGTCGAGGGGAGTGGCCATGGCTGAGTGGCATGGAGAAGTGCTTTGTGGAAAAGGCAGACGGGGGTCGGAAAGGGGGAAAGAGTTGACTGAGCAGAGCTCTACTACAGTGTGAACCAGGAGAAAGGCACACTGCACAGTGTTACAGAGAAGCAGCAACCAGAGCAACAGAGGCTCCTCCTCTTCCCTCCCTCCCGTCTCTCTGCCTTCCTCCTTTTCCACCACCCCAATAGCCCACTTAAAGAGAGGAGGGATTGGCACAGAAGGCCGTGGGTAACTGTGACAAGCTAAAGCCATTGGAATGGTAAAGGACAGCAAGTCTGCCTAGGAATGGAACTTTCAGTTTTTCTAAGGCTAGAAACTCAATTGTGTTTAGGTGCTGAAGCAAAGATTGGAAAAGGAAGGTTTCCTGAAATGTCTTGGGGTGTAAATCAGGCATTGGTGGAAGCGGTGATCTTTCAAAGAGTGGACGTTGTCTTAAATACCTCACCAGGGAGGGAGACCACCGTATCCTCTCCCAGGGATCTTAATCACAGCTGAGGTGACCTGTGCTGACATGTCTCTGTGGTGACACTGAGTCTAAAGGACCCTGACTCCTAGGATAGGAGAAAAGACAGCTGCTCACAGGAAGACAGACTTACTCAAACTAAGCATTGAGTCACCTTCCAACCAGGTGGCAAGGCATCATGGAGACACGGAGACTGGAGGAGATGTGAGCTCAGACACTACTGCTCCCATTCACTAGCCCTTGTGACTTAGGGCTGATCTTAAGATGAAGAAGCCCCAGCCACACATTGTAGAATGACAGCAATGGCTCCCATTAAACTGGATGTGGTGGCCCACCCTGACAATCCCAGCACTGGTGGGGTAGAAGTAAGCGAGTAAGAAGTTTGAGTCCAGTACATGACAAGTTTGCACTATATAACTACTAACTCTGTACCTCTTGGTTGGCTTTTAAAATTAGATGATGTGTTTCACAAATATGGGCACTAAATAAGTGTCCTGTGTCACTGATTACTACTTGATCCTTAACATGAAGAGTTGGAACATGCTTGTAACTGATGCTCACACAGCACACCTGAGAGTCACGAGACTGTGCTGAAAATTGAGGTCACTCATCATATCCTTCCCATGCTTGCATTGAAGCTTTTCCCTCTTCTACTAACCATGGTGGGTTTTCTTTGCTTTTATGCAGTCCTGGGGAACAAACTCAGTACCTTGTGCTTTGCAGACCGGTCTCTACCTACTGAGCTACATATCCTAGCCCCTGCACCTACATTTTGATCAGTGTGTAAAGTGGATGTTTGTCAAACTCAGGTTATCTTTGAGCACAGAGAGGATTAGCCTAGATGGGTTGAACAGAGGTGAGGAGCCCTGTGGAGACTAAGAAGGGGTTCCTGCCACTCAGGGAACTAATTATATTCCTGACCCTCCTTTGAAGTGACATTCCCATTGAGAAACATGATCCAGGAGGCAGGAAGTCAATAGAAGAATGATCAGGTTTGTGACCTGAGAGTCAGATTGAAGAACTGAGACTGGCTTCCCATCTGAGCCTATTCCAGGGACAGCACTGTGAGCTGCCCATCCATGAGTATGAGCAGAGGCAAAGGGCTGGGGTTCTGCAGCTGGCTAATCCAAAAGGAGGGAGACTCAAGTGAGAGATGCAACACACACACCTCACCAGGCATTACCACACACCACAGGTTACACACACCACACATAGACTGCATAGCTCTCACACTACACACATAACATACTATACCCATACTCCATACACAATACTTGCAATGCCCATCAAACACAGGCATACATACCACACATATAGACACAAACCACACACACACACACACACACACACACACACACACACGCACGCACGCACGCACGCACACACACACACACACACACTCCCACATACCATGTAGCATAGGTGTTCACACACTTTAGGTACATACAAGCACAGAATATCCTCATAGTATTAGCACTATGCCCAACGTCACCCCCCCCCATGTACATTATATATGTAATACGCACCACGCCTGCACAGACCCACCCCTCCACACACATATCGATTCCTCAATTTTTGTCACTCAAAGTGAATTCTTTGAGAAGTGGCAATGACAGAGGTAGAAAGGAAAGTGTAAGTTTTCTTTAAATAGCTTCACCCTGGGCCAGAGTTATCTCTTAAATGTAGATGAGAATAGATACTCGTTTTTGTCTCTCTCCTCCATAGGCTGAAAAATGAAACCTGATGCTTTCACTCTGTATCTAATAGTGGGAGTGGTCCAGGTGGTGGTGGTGATGATGATGATGACGATTTGAAATAAAGTGTGGGGTGTACAAAACACTCATCAGCATGCAGGAAGCTCTTCTTGATCTTGTATTTGAGGCAATCCAGGAAAGGCAAAGAGAAAATGCATTCTGAGCCAGGCCTGGGTGGGGCCAGAGTCTCCAGGAAAAGAGACAATCCATGCAAAGCTGACGCATGGCGACCTACCTCCATGTCCTACTGCTGATCATTTTTACTGTGGTGACAGCCACACCCAGGAGCCTTAAGCCAACAAATTCAGAGGGACAAGGGTAGCTGGGGTCTAGTCATCAGAGGTCTGAGCAAAGAACCACTGAAGACCAGGTCCAGGAGAGAACAGCCAGTTATTGACAGGGTTTGCATGGACCAAGGCAGTCACTGAGAAACCAAGCAAAGAAGTAGGTGCTACTCACTCATCAGCCATGGCAGGCAAAGCCCACTCAGAATGGGGGTGTGGGCTGCCAGTTATTAGAGTGATGTTTTGCGTTTTACATTTTCTGTTAATGTGCCATCTCAACATTTCATTCCTTGGGATGAGGCATGCACTAGGATTATTCAGTCATATAGATAGGTAAACTGAGGCCAAGAGCTTCTAACCTCAAGTACCTGGCTCTTGCTCTCACCCCTTGCTTCTGAGACTCTTCCCAGGTCTTCCTAAAAGATCACATGTTTGCTTTAGATGCATGCTAACTCCAATGTGGATGGTTAATAGAAGGCATACTGAGAGTCAACCAAAATTCTCTTCCCAGACCTTACATATGTTTCTCATTACAGCATGGATTTCCTTATTTGAAATTACATCATGCATCCATTTCCTTACTGTATGGTCATTTTTGCTAGACTCCATTGGAACAAGAAACTGGTCTAATTTACCCATTTCCCCTATCCACTACAGACCTTGGCATGTAGTAGACAGTAAGTCAACACACGCAGCACAGTGACACCCAGAAACCTACACAACATAGCTTCAGACTTATAGCATGCTTTTGGCATCCATTCTCCTAACCAATACCCCACACTGCCTTTTTCAGTTAGGTCAACTATCTTTGAAGAAGTTGAGTTCCCTGGGTCTCAAAGTATAAATGAGACCCTGTAAAGATCAGTTTTCCACTCCAGGTCCCCAGCTGATTAACTTCAAGTCAGAGAAGTGAGATCATCGAAAGCTGTTCTAGAGATTAAATCCTGCCAACAGCTTTTCACTGTCTTTCCTCCTATGTTCCTGTTTGTACTTTATTTCTCATCTGCAGTTCAGATATCAAAACTCCAGAATCTGTTTTCCTCTTAAAACTTTGTCTACCTCACATTTTGCCCCTTTGTGCTACACTTGGGGGACTTCATTTGGCTTCAATATTCACCTTGTATTTCAGACTCTGGCTATTTCAAGCATAGAAGCTTCTAATTTGACTTTTAGAGCTGTTATGCATGTCTGGGACTCATGGAGAATATGAACACACTCCCTGCAAAGCCTTCTGTCTACTTTCTCCCAGGTAACAATTGTTCCCATTATCACAAGTCAGGCAGGAGGAGGACACAGCCTCTTGCTGGTTGTCCCCAAATGATGCTGATGTAGAGTGCTGGAGATGCAGTCCTCAAGAGCAGCTGTGTTCTTCCACCCTACATCTCCGCTCTGCCTTATTTCTGATGAGCAGCCACTGGCACTGAATGTGTAACTGGCCTGTGGCCTTAAAGATGCCTTTGTTGTTTGTTTGTTTGTTTGTTTTTTGTGCCCATACTCTTTATACTCTACTGGTAAGCAAGGTCTCTAGTCTTGTTAGTTTCAACTGGGTTTATGGCAGCACACAGCTGTAGCCTCAGCACTTAGAAGGTAGAGGTGGGTGTAACATAGGAACTAGCTCACTTCAGGTAGTTAGTAATATAAAGGGACCAAGGCTGAAATCTCCAAGTGGCTCACAAGCATCTTGGTAAAGAGAGAAGCTGGAGTTAAATGGAGGAACAGGGATTACCATAGCAGAGTCTGGAGCACTGAGGAAGAGGTAGGAGAGGGCTGGCAGCTGAGTGACAGTCAAGCTAAAATGGTAGGACAAAGGAAGGATGCTGGAACAGTGATGGCATGCTGGCACCCCTGCCACCCAAACCCTTCAGGAGAAAATGTGAGCCACGATTGTCCTTTCATGTGTCCTTGATTCTGACCCAGCTAATTGTAACATAAAGATAGTTTCTAATATTTTTTTGTATGAAGGTATCTCATGCCACCCAGAGGCAAGGAGCTATATACAAGGTGACCAAGAAATATTGCAGCTAAATTTTGGAGGCTAGGATAGAATTAACTCGTAAAGCTGCAAACTGACTTTGCACTCCTGAGAACAAAGAGGCTTTACCATAATGAGCAGCATTGAGACAGCTGCAAGGTCACAGAGTAGTAATGGGGGCCAAGTGACTACTAGCTGAGAGACAATCAAGGTCCAGAATTAGCAAAACTGGAGCCAGAGCAGAGAGAAGCCATCTCTACTGTCTGGACAATACATGAACAGCTCGTGGTCCTTTCTCTGCTTGAGCCAGAGGCATAGATACAGAGCATGTGGGCCTACCGTTTACTCAGCCCATGATAACCCAAAGAATTAGCTTGTCTCGGTAGAGATGACCTCAGCCTCTGACGTTTGTCCCAGGCACTATAAAAATTCCACAGAAGGAGGTTCAGCAGCTTCTTCCCATGTTGGAAATCCATTCCACTCTTGGGAATTTCTCTGACATTTCTGCACTTTCTCATTTTCCCTCCATTTTTTGCTTTTCTGTAGTAATTCTTTATTAGCTTAGTTTTGCTTTGCCTACCCTTACAGGAGTCCTTAATGTTCACTAGCAGAAGTTCTATGATGATGATGATGATGTGTATCTGGAATTTTGGGTCCTTGGTTCAAGCACAACTAGCCTGTGTAAGATCTTATCACTCTAAAACTTTGTCAGGAGAATGAGAAGTGAAGGTCAGCCTGGGTTACAGAAGACTCTACTTCAAAGAGAAACAAAAGTAAAAATAAAATTAGGAGGAGAGAAAAGAGAAGGAACAAGAAGGGGATGAAACAGGGGATGAGGAGGAAGAGAAGGAGGAAAAGAAGGGAGAAAAAGCAGACTGAGGAAGCATGAAGAAGGCAAAGGAGGAAGGAAGGAGGAGGAGAAGTAGGGAGGAAGAGGAGCAGGAGGAAGGAGAGAGGGGGAAGAGTGGAGGAGGAGGGAGGAGGAAGAAGGAGGAGGAAGGAGGAAGAGCAGGAGGAAGGAGAGAAGGGGAAGAAGACTTTTTTAGTGCTAAATGGAGAGTCCACATCTCAATAATTTAAAAAACAATTTCAATTTGAGTATTTTTTAAGTATTTGATCACCAAATGCCAAACCCCAGGGTCTGCTATTCTGAAGCAGAGAGTCCTAACATGTGATACTTAGCAATAACTCACATGGTAAATCCCAGCTAACAGACCCTGCTACTCAGTTGGAGATGGACAGCATTGTGCTGTCCATCACTACTGAAAAGTCAAGGGAGTGCAAGAAGAGAGCATCTCCCTGGATCCCAGACCAAATGATGACTTTACTGTAGAATCCCATGGACAACAAACTAGGCCACTTTATCCAAACTGCACTCAAAGTGTCCCTACAGCTTCTTCTCTTCCCTGGAGAGGCTGTGCCTTATGTGTTCTCTAGGTGAGGTTGGTGTTTTCTGATATTCAGAAATGCTTCCATTTTCAAATCTCAAAATCAAGACCTCATTTGATTCAATATATTACCTACACTCAGGATGTTGGTTGTGTACCAAGAAGAATAAAAAATAGTTTATTTGACCTTTGTTAGTTTTAACAGGGTGTGTGTGTGTGTGGTATTAATTTTCCATAAAAGAGGAAATGTGCTTTTTGATAAAGTAAAGAATCAATCCGTGAATATACAGCAGGCCAACTGTCAATCCCTTCGAGTTGTTCCATCATCCAAACCCAGTATCAACAACTTCTGACTGTGCAAATGAGGAAGGCATGCTCTGGGTGGGCCAAGGGTCAGTAAAAGAAAAAGGGGCAGTGGGGGCTCATCAGAGGAGCTAGACAGAGGATTGGGATTTGCAAAAATAAAATAAAATAAAATAAAATAAGGAAACAGGAAAGGAAAGTTCTAGAAATGCCATGCCAGACGTATAGAGGTCAGAGGACCACTTTCAGGAGTTTGTTTTCTCTGACCACACTGTGGGTACCTGGAATCAAAGTTCTAATTCAATACTATTTTTGTTTTATTCAGTTTATGTTATTGGATTCACTTGTTGCTCAAATTATTCAGATGTGGCCACTGGGAGCTCCCTCACTTGGCTCCTATGTTCTTTTGGCACAGAACCATCATTGTGATTTTGCTTTTGCTTAATGTTCTCTTACCACCTTGTGTATTTCTTGTCCCAGACCTAACATCAGCTATTTCTCCAAGAAGCCATTTTATTTAAATGGCTACTGTTAGCAGAAACCAAACCAGGGTGGGAGGTAAACTTGTTCCTGATGTGATGTGATTTCTTCTGTTGTAGTTCGGTCCACAGAACAATATGTATGTGTGTGTCCTGCTAGTCCATGGATGTGCATCTTTTCAATATATACATATACACAAACATTATATACATATGTGTGTATATCATATACATATATGTACACATATATACCACATACATACACATACACATATTCACACACATACACATATCATATACATATACATATACATCTTCACTTATGTGAAGCTAAGTGTGAGTTTAAACTTGTGTTTCAATGTAATCCATGATCATGTGGGTCATACAAGATTGCCTGGTGGTTAACCAGCATAGTCTATGGCACACAGCTTTATCAGCTACCCCCAGTGTCAACAAGCCCTTTCTTCCTAAACCTCTGGTTTTACAGATTCTTCTGGGTGCTAAAGCCACTTTAGTCAGTGCCCTCATCCCTCATCCCCTTCAGGAAAGTTCTTTCACACATTTGTAGCACAGGGGGCTCAGTCACAGTCTGAATTCTGTTCTGAAATTCCTGCATAAGCAATGCTAAATTTGTGTGCATTAGGGTTCGTTCTTTGTGATATAGACTTCAATGTTTTTAAACAATGTGGAATGTAATTTGAGTGCATTTAATACTACAGAACAGTTTTCTCACCTTAAAAAGACACCTGTGTTTTCTCAGTTCAAGTCCTCTTCCTCCATCACTGAGTCTCTGTCAGCCACAACTGGTTTTGCTGTATCTAAAGTTGTACATTTTCTAGAGTGTCATGCAATCGACATATATTATGTGGCCCTTTGAGACTGAGTTTCTTCATGCAGCAGCTCATATGTGTTAGAGTGTGAATAGTGGGTGTCTCCCAAACTCATTCATTGAAATGCTAATCTTCAGGATGGTGGCATGTAGGTGACCACAAGCCCAGGTGAGAAGCTATTGACAATTCAAGGTTCCAGGGGAGGGAGAGTCAGTTTTCTTTAAGAATGCAGGTTGACCATGTTCCAGTGGATGAATCTACACTTAGGGGTATATGAGCCACATAAGTTGGACTGAATGGGTTAAAAAATGATATGAAGTTGGGAAGAGGCTGGGGAGATTGGGGATGGATCTAGAAAGTTAGGGGGAAGACTGAGAGGCAGACATGATCAAAAATACATTATATGCATTTGTGAACATCTTGAAGAATTAGTGAAAATATTACATCAAATAAGTTATCTTCTCCATTGGGTTGTTTCATTTGGAAGAGTGTATGGGCACATCTTATATCCAGTCTCATCTCCTTTGGTATTTCAAACAGAGGTAGAACTTTACTCACTCCTTATGTAGAGGCTCAATGCTCCTTCCGTGCAATCATCTCTTCCTGTTCTGTGGCTATGGTCAAGGTGCCCTATGACCCAATTATGAGGGGACATTCCTGAGTCAAGGCTACAGGTCTCAGGTTCTGTATGGGGTGGCACTTGACTTGTTTTTTTCCTTCCTCCCTCCCTTCCTTTCTTCCTTCTTTACTTCATTCCTTCTTCCCTCTCTCCCTTCATTCTTTCCATCCTTCTTTCTTTCCTTCCTTCTTCCTCTTTCTTTCTTTCTTTCTTTCTTTCTTTCTTTCTTTCTTTCTTTCTTTCTTTCTTTCTTTCTTTCCTTCTTTCTTTCTTTCTTGAGAAAGAATCTCACAGATTTGGCAATATCTTTGACCTTGTGGTCTTCCTGACTCTAGACCTATAAAGGTTTATGTCACCATGATCAGCTGAGATATTTTGTCTTGTGCTGTGACAAGGCTCTTCCAGGGAAGGCATCATACATGACCACTCACCATATAGCACTGGTGGGGGGGGGGTCTGTGCTACCACACAAGGCAGGCCCCTCGCCAGTGACCAGTGATAGGGAAGCCCACAAAAGAGCAAAGTATAAATATAACCAAAGCCCAACTTGGTGAACCAATAAGTTTATTGAGGTTATACACAGGTTCAGAAATGACTCAAAGACAGCTGTATGGCCAAAGCTCACCCTAGCATAGGTGACAGACAGCTCACAAAAGCTAGGAACAGGTAGCACACTGCACAGCCTGTAGAAAACTGACAGGTTGGAGAGTGTCCTTTCCAGATGCTTCAGTTGGTCTAAACATCTTCCAGGAAGCTGGCCCTGTTTCTCCTTCCTCCAGGCTAGTCTCAGAGTTTTCTTTGTACTTTGCTTTGCCACGGAGTGACTCTGAGAAGTTTTTATTTCCTTACCCTGAAAGGGAATTGTAGGGTGAGTAGACATGTATGAGTGACTTCCCAAGAAGAATCTTATCACACGAGACAAAATGAACCTAGTCAGTTTCAGGAACTTCCTGAGGCTACTTTGAGTTGTTTACCTTTCAGTATTTAGGAACTTCACTATAGGGTGTAATGTTTCAACCAAAGAAGAAACTGTCATACAACATGTCTAATGTAGTATTTTTTAGTTATAGCTGAAACAAATAAGTCAGGGTAAATTTAACAGTATTCTGTTTTGTCTTGCTCTTATAACATTTTCTAGTAGTGTATAAGATGTATATACAGCAGAGTACTCTCTTTAACACATATTAAAATTGCAAAAAAGTCTTCCTGTAAATTAAAACCTTTAATGACAAGTCCATGTTCATGACACAATAGCCCCCAAATATGTCAGGAGATAGCATAGTCTTTGTCTTCCTTCCATGCTTACTGATTTCACAGGTAAGGTATTTCTCAGAATAGTTTTAACATGTATTTTTATTAATAATAAAATTAAACACTTTAATGTATTCTACACAATTATACTCATTTTGATAGGCATCCTTTTTATGTCTGTGGAGATAGATAGCTTTACATTGTTATCACAAAATGCCAGAGATAAACAACTTTCAAAAGGAAGAAAAAATATTTTGACTCACAGTTTTAGGGGTTTGTCCTATGTTTGCTGTCATCATTCTGTCGGGCTAGAATACCATGGACAGGAGTGCGTGGTGCAGCAAAGAGGCTGACTCAATGGCCATGAAGACACCAGAGAGAGGTCAAGGCGTGGCTCCCAACACTATCTTACAGGACATGCCCCTTACCAGCAATCTGACTTCCTGTGCCCTTAAGGAGTCCAGGATCCCCAAGAATTAGTGTCAAGTCTTCAATGCATGAACCTATGGGAATATTTAAGAGGCACTGTCTATATAAGCGAAAGAGATACTTGCTTATATGTTGTGAATTTTTCTGAGCTATTTCTGTGTGGGAGGAACGGTTCATTTTATCCATCTTTTGATTTTGCTTCCAGTGGCTCTTGTAAGGCAGAAGTTTTATATTTGTGCACAGTAATATTTGTCAGTGATTAATGGTAGGTATCTGTTCTTTCTTGCCCCAATATTCAACCTTAGCCATACTTCTTCCTCATTGAACTGTATTTTCTTTAGTGATTTTTAAGTTCTTCCATATGGAATATTAAGTTTGTCTTATGTATCCTTTCTTTTCTGCTTCCAGGACCCATTTTTCCAAGTGCCAATACAATAGCACATTGTTTTTTAAATGGTTAGAGTTAGTATTTTCATATTTGAGAACTATAAGTATCACATACTATGCAGTATCTCTGGTTCTCAACCTATAAACATGCTAACAACTGATGCCAGTGAGCAGGATGGTGCTCTCCTCCTTCGACGTGTCAAGGCTTAGTGTCAGAGCACACAGCAAAGGCAGAGGAGTGCTGAAACCCTTTGACTCAGGCACATCACTGCTGCTAGGGATCCAGACGTGCAATTCAAACTGAGGAGTGCCAGTGTATGTGGGAACATTCTCAGACATATTTGCTATGACAGAGAGAATTAGTGAGAGCCCAAGGGTCAATAACAAGACAAGAATTAATTTTGGAAATGATATGAATGAAAAAACTCACATATTAAAATAATAATTGTGGACCTATGCAGCATCCTATAAAATATCACTAGTGGAATAAGTATATAGGAAAACTGAAACATCATGATAATGTGTACAGTAACTGCATCTGCATACGAGTATTTAACAATGATTAATCTGTGCTCCTTTGCAAAAGATTGAATTAGGAAGTTTTTCTCATAGTTTTAAATAATGGATGTTAAATATTTTCATGACCCCCCCAAATAGTTTTCCTTTGGAGGTTTTCCAAGAGTTATTATTTTATAACATATTTAACCAGTATATTTTATTATGCTATTTTTCTTTAGCCATCAGTCAGCTTAAAGCACTTCAAAGGAATATTTTAATAATGCACTAATTATTTTGCTAAGAAGTGCCTAATGCACAGTTTGCCACAGCATAATAACATTAAAATCTAAGTCATTAAGAAAAAAAAAAAACCTGCCTTCTTTTCAGAACCGTCTTATTGTCAAGACCAGTTATAAAAATGGCAGTGCTATTCTAGAACACAAAATGGGTGGGGTACAAGGAAAAGGGGTAGCACCATGCAATCCTTGGTTGCAGGTTTCTCCTTTTATTCATAGCAAATCATAAATCTCATTTTCCCCGACTGTCCTCGACAGACTTGTTCCAAGACTCAGATAACAGGAAAACATGAGCTTAAATGTAAGAGGTATTTCTCATAATTATAGAAGCACTGGTTACCATGAGCCCCCTTCGCAGGCCTGGTGTGGAGCTCCGCCTGCTTTGAGATACCAGCACTTCCCCTTCCCCATGCGGAGATTGCTGATACCTTTTAGAGAACTGGGTTAGAGAGGGGCCAATTATGTGCAACTCCACACTTTCTAGGGCACGGGGGTTCCTCCCCCTAATCCTTATCCGGAAAATCACTGCTTCACAAATCTTGACCTCAGTAAAGGCTGAATGAGAAAATGCCCTGACTAACACTGACTTTGAAATATCTGAGAGGACACAGAGCTGAAAGCATCTATCAATAATTCATTTCAGGTTACTGGGCAGAATAGGATTCCTGCTGGTTTTCCAGCCGTTAATTGGTTGTTAGGCTCCATTAAGTCACGGCGGATGTGGAAGCATGTGCAGAGCTTAAAAAGACACAGGTTTTAAAAGCAATGCTGTTCTTTGCACAACTGCTGTGACTTCTTTGACAGTGGGGGGAAAAAAGGCCGAGGTCAAAAGCAGCTGGAAATGAGATTTGACATTACCTTTCTTTGAGTTTTGTATCTAAAAACTTAAAAAACAGGCTCGCCCATTGTTCTCAAACCATGCCCCTTCTCCCATGCAGGGACTTGAGTCAGTTTTCCAAAAATATTATTGATCCTCTTCAAATTTCCTGTTCATCAAACACTAAGATTCCTAAATATGATCCAGACCCTTTGCAAAGCTATTTGAGGCTTAACGCCTATGTGGTAACATAGTCCGGGCACCTCCATGAACAGGGATGAAACCCAGTACAAACATGGAAGTCCAGGATGCTTGCAAGTGTGGCCATCATCAGTTGACAGGGCAATGATGAAGGGAATTGGTCACACTGTACATTTGTTTGGGGCAAATTTGTGGTTTGAGAAGTCAATGTTTTTGTGCTTCATTCAGCAAGTGTCTTCTCCCTCTAGGTCCCTGGAGTCTTACATGAGAGGGTTCAAGTAGAGTTCTCAAGAGTCCAGTTTAAACTCCTTCTTTACCTCATCATGTATCTTCTAGATTAACCACTCTGAGCCTCACTGTCACTCAGAAGTACATGAGCTTAGGGATTACCATTTGGACCTGGATGAACCATCAGGAGGTTTGTCTCTGGAGAAAAACTGATTCTCTCTGTGTCAGCAGTCCTTGCTGGTTCATGGTAGCTCTTCATTTAAGAGTGGGGCCTTGGGAGATGTCCGCCTCCCATTCCTGTTGGGATGACAGTATTTCCCATTATGCATGTTTGGTTTAGGCAACCATATTGTTGTGATTTTGTGAGTACATTTTCCCTGTCATGTCTGGCAGATACTGTCTTATGGCAGGCATCCTGGTTCTTCGGCTCTAACAAGTACTCCAGCTCCTTGTGCATGATATAAAGATTGCATTGTAGATGTGTCAACTGAGACTGGACACCACATTGTCACTTGTCCTCTAAATATTGACCAGTTATGGATTTCTGTAATAGTTACTATATCTAAAGAAGCATCTTTGATGACATGTGAGATGTATACTTATCTGTCGGTATGAGGACACATACTTAGAATATATGTAGAAATTATATTGGTTTAAGAAATGGCATTAGTAGATTCTCCTATAGGGCTTATGATATCTCCATCCATAGGTAGATAGTTATACTTGTAGTATCACACATGAATTCCCTTCTACTTAGTAGACATTAGATATATTTAGATAATTGTAGGTTACTCCAAGTGGATATAACTCAGTGATAGAGTTCATGTTTTTCAGAGATTTCCAATCAGTTCTCTAAGTGTTTATGTGTGTATGGTGTTCACAGGTGTGTTTATGGGGGGAAAGATGTATGTGTTCCACAGTGTGTGTGTGTGTGTTTGTATGTGTGCACATATACATAATGCGTGTGTATGTGTGTACATACATATAATAACTGTGACTATTGGTTCTCCTTCGACCTGTTTGAGAAAAGGTCTCTGGATGTTTGCCACCATGAACACTGTGAATCCTGTGGTCTGCATGGATTCTCCTATCTGACACTCATCTCAGCCTACAGGCAATGGGATTCATGATGTGTACTATCACATCCAGATCTTACATGGGTTCTGGAGATCCTGACTGCACAGCAAGCGTTGTGCCCACAGATCTATCTCTTCAACCTTATTTATTTAATCTTAATTTCAATACAAATGTCCCAATAGGGTTATATATTTGAATGCTTCATCAGAAGGGACTGCTACTGTTTTAAAGGATTAAAAGTATTAGGAAAGGTGACCTTTTTTTTTTAGAGGAAGTGTGTCACTTGGGGTGGACTTTGAGGTTCCAAAAGTCTCTCTCCCTCTCCCTTCCTCCCTCCTCCTCCTCCTCCTTTTCCTCTCTCTCTCTCTCTCTCTCTCTCTCTCTCTCTCTCTCTCTCTCTCCCTCTCCCTCTCCCTCCCTCCCTTCCTCCCTCAGTCTCCCTCTCCCTCTCTCTTCCTCCCCAGATCAGGATGTAGCTCTAAGCTACTTCAGCACTGTACCTGCCTGCCACCATACTCCTCGCAGCCACAATCCTGGCCATGATGATAATGGACTAAGCCTCATAAATGTTAAGCAAGACCCCAATTAAATGTTTTTCTCTTGTAAGAATCATCTTGGTCATGATGTCTTTTCAAAGCAATATTACAGTGACTAAGTCAGAAGTTGGTTTCAGAAGTGGCATATTGTTGTAAAGGGCCTGACCATGCTACCTATTGGCAGAATGTGAACTTTGGGACTTTGGACTAGAAACGTAATTGAATGCTTTAAGAGGGACGTAATTAGCCATCCTAACAGGAGCAAGGGTGCTGAGAATGATGTAGATTATGATCGACAAGTTTCAGGTGATCAAGAAACTTTGGAAGAATACTTTGTAAGTGGCTTAGAGACCCATTCTTGTGACATTTTAGCAAAAAAATGTGGCTACTGTCTGTCCTTGTCCAAAAAAGTCTGCCTGAGGATACACTGAAGATTTTTTGGTTAATGGTGTTGGCAGAACAGATTTCAAGAGATTCCAGTATGGACTTTTTGTGAGGCTATCATCAATAATCACTCTTATGAAGATATGTAATGAAAAGGAAACAGTGGGCCAAAGTGAAATTTAAAATGTACAGTTTAGAGCCGGGTGTGGTGGCACACGCCTTTAATCCCAGCACTTGGGAGGCAGAGGCAGGCGGGGTCTACAGAGTGAGTTCCAGGACAGCCAAGGCTATACAGAGAAACCCTGTCTCAAAAAACCAAAATAAATAAATAAATAAATAAATAAATAAATAAAATGTACAGTTTGAGAAAAAAAGGAGCACTAGGGATTGAAAGTGAGCAAGTCTAGTGCTCAAGGAGATGAAATGCTTAAGGAAAAGCCCAATACTAAATGAAATAATGACAATTTATTATAATTTTAATTGCATTATACTTAATTACATTTAATTATAATTACATTATACTTATATAATATAATGTATAATATATCATTATATTTAAATATTATATTTATATTACATACAATTATAATTATAAATGCAGGGTCTTGCCATGAGGTTAAGACCTACACAGCTAAGCCTTTAACTTGTGGAAAGGAATTTTAAAAAGCTTAATCATAAGATAACCATGAACATCAAAGCTGATATAAATGGAATTGAAAGAGGGGGCCATGTTTCAGTCCCATGAAGCAGCAAAACCTGGTGGCTTTGGCCATCTGGTTTTGACTTTGGAGCCAAGGATACAAAAAAGAGGTTGTGGAATCTCCCTCCATGACTAAAGAAAGCCCCTGAGGTCAGGCATGTATCAGGGGTAGCCCTGCATGCAGGTTTAAAGAGGCCGTTGCATAAAGCTGTGAAGGTGAAGCCTGATTGCCTTGGAGACACCAGGATGCTGGAGATCCAGAGTTAGGGGATGTCTTCCAAAGAATGCTGCAGACCAGGTTTGGAATAAGCCCAAGACGGAGAAGTGTGTTGCTTGGTCATGGAGTCAACATACCTGAGAGCTGGAGTTCTGAGTGGCACGTTGGCATCACACACAGAGTTGCAGAACTTGGAGTTGGCCCTGCTGGGTTTTGGTCTTTCTTTGTTCCGTTATCTCCTCTCTATGCACCCTTGCCTCCCTTTTGAAATGGTAATGTATATTTTGTGCTACTGCATGTTAAAAGTGAGTGATCTGCTTTTTTTGTTTTGATTTTACAGGGGGTTACAGCTAAGAGTTTGTCTTGAGTCTCAGATGAGATTTTGGACTTTAAGACAGTGTTGAGACTATAGTAGACTATAAGGATTTCTGAAGTTGGACTGAATTATAATGCAGCTACAAGTCTGTGGGGACCGTGGAGTAGAATGTGGTGATTTGAATGAGCATGGTCCTCACAGGTTTATATATTTTAATGCTTAGTCACAAGGGAGTAGAGCTGTTTAAATCAATTGGATGTGGCCTTGTTGAAAGAAGCGTGACACTGGGAGTGAGTGAGCTTTGAGGTTTCAAAGGCTCAGACCAGGTCCAGTTTCCTTCCCTGCCTGTGGTCAGGATCTCAGCTACTTGCACACCACCAACCCTATTGCCATCACCCTGCCTGCCATGATGAAAGTAGAGTAAATCCCTGAAACTGTAAGCAACTCCTAATGAGCTCGGTCAGTGGTCTATTGCTGTAAAGAGACACCACGACCATGGCAACTCTTATAAAAATACTTAATTGGGGCTTTCTTACAGTTTTGGAAATTCAGTTCATTAGCCTCATGGCAGGGAGCATGGTGACACACAGGCAGACATGGTTGCTGAGAGTTCTACATCTGGATCTAAAGACAATGGTAAAAGAGAGACTCTGGGGTTGACATGGGCTTCTGAAACCTCAGAAGATACATACTTTCTTCAAGGCTGTACTACCAAAACCTTTCCATTAGTACTCCACCCTGGTGAGCAGGCATTCAAATCCAGGAGCCTATGGGAATCATTCTTTTTCAAATTACCACACCACTTTGCTTTCTCTTATAGGAGTTGTCTTGGTCATGGAGTCTCTTGATAGCAGTACAACAGTGGCTAAGACAATAGCCTTCCAGGAATCTTGCAAGTCCTCCCTTGATCCTTGTGTTGACATTTAGGAGTCCACAAAATTTGCACCAAGTCCATGTAGTGCTTTCCTAGATCAAAATAACAATAATTTAAAAACCACTAGGAGGTGATTCAAATTGTCTTTTTAAAAAAGGATTTGTGTATGTATGTATGTATGTATGTATGTATGTATGTATGTATGTATGTATATATGTATGTATGTGAGTACACTGTCACTCTCTTCAGACACACCAGAAGAAGGCATCGGATCCCACCACAGATGGTTGTGAGCCACCATGTGGTTGCCGGAAATTGAACTCAGGACCTCTGCAAGAGCAGTCAGTGCTCTTAACCACTGAGTCATCTCTACAGCCCTCATAGGCTCTCTCTCCCCCCATTAATTTAGGGGATTCTACATTCCCTCTTTCTTTTCCAGTTGTGTGTCTTATCAGCAAACAGTTGCACAGGGATGCTGGTCTTAAGACCTTTCTATTTCATTTTGTTCTAGAACAGAGCTTCACCATGTAGCCCTGCCTGGCGTTGAGCTCACTATAGGTCCAGACTGGCCTCCAACTCATGGCAGTACTCTTGTTTCAGCTTTTCAAGCATTAAGATAAGAATATGTGCTACCATGCCTGGCTAAGGGTCTTAGTTCTTTGGGTGGGCATATCTAAATGTTTTTAATTTTTAAAAATCCACTGCACCTTTCCATTGTGCAAACACCACGTTGTTCATAAAAAATAAGAACCGTTTATCAAGAATGACCTAGTCTCCTTGTCCACCTGATGTGCCTGCAGTGTACTGTCACATCAGGGGCACCGAGGAAAAGGATGGAAAATGCAAAGTCAGACATGGTTGTAGATATTATCGCAAAGATCCTTCTCCCCAATCCTTATTTTGAGGACATTTAAGAGTCCGCATGATTTGAGGTTAGCTGATGCCACTTCATAGGTGATGATAGTCTAAGCCACAGTTAACAGGTGACAAAATCTCAGAGCCCTCATACTCATGTTCTCTTAGTCACCGCTCTGGTCTTGAACTTTACAGTGCGTGTTAACCTGCTTGTAAAGTTGTAGCTCGTTTCATTCGAAAATGTAGTTACTTTAAATGATCTCTAGGGACCATGGATGCGTCTGTGTGAATAAACTCAGCCTTCTAAAACATCAGGTCGTTATAAAATCATCTTTTGATCTTCGAAGAATGAGAAGTTGTGTCACCACCACCACCATCATCGCTGTCACCATTGTCATCAGCATCGTCATTGTTATTTGTGGTAGTGTCTAGTTAATGTTTCCTCGGAAGAGTGCAAGTGATCCTCCTGCCTCAGTCTCTGTAGGAGCTGGGACCACAGCTACACACAGCTGCCACTTTTAGGAAAGAGTTTTCTCACCTTTGTTCTTTTTCCACAGGAAACAGCCACCCTTCGCAAAAGCATCAAGATACAACTATTAACTAGTTCCAGTATAAAATTAAGTTTGGTGATGTTGTCCAAGGAAGATACAAGGATATACACAGACTTTCTTTATATGGGAGGTTTTGGAAAAAACCCTCTGGCTCCTGTACCCGTGTGATATGTAAAGACATTCTGTTGGATGTTGGCCTCAGGCCATGATAATACAGCGAAGTCTCCTTTAAGGCCCTTGAACACTGGCTCAGAGCTCTGTTATAACAGATCTGGGAAAGAGAAACAAGTCAGGCAAGACGAAAACTTTCTTGATTAGAGAAATTATACATCTTTTTTTTTTCCCCAGAGTCAGGAGATTTTATGCAGCACAAGTGTTTGTCATTTTCTTTCTTTCTTTCTTTCTTTCTTTCTTTCTTTCTTTCTTTCTTTCTTTCTTTCTTTCTTTCTTTCTTTCTTTCTTTAAACTTGAGAGGGAGGAGGGGAGTGGAGAGAGGTGGGAGAGGGTCACCCTGGGGGAACAAGTTAGTATTTCCTTCCCTTTTCACATAAAAACACATAGAGTGGCTAAGGAGTCAGTGAACAGCTCAAGGTGCAGAAGTCATTTATTGCTATCTATAGCAAAAGAAAAAAAAAAAAGCAGTGGGACCCAAACCTCCTTTGCACATTCAAGGAAGCCTCACAGAGAACTAAGCAAAGCTTTGCTAGACAGCTACAGCACCTCCAGTAATGAGACTGTTTCCAGAAATGCACTTCCAGCAAAACCATGGCTTTCGAAAGCCTTCATTCTGGTTTCAGTGTGCATTTGTCCCGTGCTCTGCTTAAGGTTTATGCAGACATTTTCCAATACCCTGGTGTGAATTTTTCACGGCATCCTTATGAAGGCCTTCAGAACCAAATGGATGCAACGTATCTAGAGCAGACTAGAGACTGAGAATGCCTTGTTCTTTCCTCACATCTGGTTTGGTAACTTAGAATTTATTTCCTGCAGAGAATTGTTTATTGACTTACTAATTCCAAGCCATGGATTTATCAAATATGGCAAACTTTATTTTTAAAAAATTGTGAATTACCAGATATATAAAAATGCCATTTGTGGAACGCACTGTTGTTAATATAATTTCATTCTATATCCATCTATCCCAAGGTACCATGTGTACATCATAGGTATGTACACCCCTATTCGCCACACACATAGACTCACACAACACATACCCACCCATGTGGTTCCAAAGGTTTTGTTCTCTGCATTGTGCTAAAGCTTGCCTTTGTAGAATTCAATGCAGCTTGAATCCTCATGCATTATTAAACATTTTGCACTATGATTTTTTATGGATAGCCTATTGTTTGAAGAAGCAGTCCCCCATTGTGAGATGTTTGGGTCCTCCTCCCAAGTTTTATTTCTAAAAATAACTGAGATGCGATGCCTTTTGTCTACACATAACCTCAGATACCTCTGGTAATTTTCTTAGGATAAACGTGTGAGTTTTAGTTAATGTGCCACCGTGCTTGCCAGGATGTCCTTAGTAATTACCCCGTGTGTACTTCTGCCAGGGATACAATTATGTTCTTTTCCCACATCATTATTACTTTGGGATATTTAATTAAAAACAAATGCTTTGATAACTACAAAAACATGAAAGAAAAAGTGAACATTTTAACAATGTGTGTGAGATTAAACACTGCAGGCTATCCCTTATCCACATAACACATCTTTCCACTCTCATTTTCCACAGGACTTAGACTTCTTTCAGCATTAGATGACGTTTTAAACGCTAGCATTTTATTCTGTGATGTGGTAGGCTGAAAGGTGATTGCTGAAGAACATGTCCTGGAGCCTGCAGGTACCATATTACTGATAGAAGAACTGATAAAAGAGTAACTCTTACCACACATTGCAAAAGAAGCCATTGACTTGAGTCTTTCAAGAAGAAGAGTTTATTGGTGAATTATCTTAGTGAGTCATGAATGCGTCATGAAGCATCTTTTTAAGAGAGAGTAAAGGGGGATGGGAACAGACAGAGAAGACATTGATGTGAAGAAATAATGAAGCACGCTATCACAAAGCTAGGAAAGCCATCAGGATAGAAAGTGCCAAGGAGGCCCTGAAGCCCTGTGGTAAGAGGATGATTCTTCTTCTTCTTCTTCTTCTTCTTCTTCTTCTTCTTCTTCTTCTTCTTCTTCTTCTTCTTCTTCTTCTTCTTCTTCTTCTTCTTCTTTTTGTTTTGTTTTTTTGTTTTTTTCGAGACAGGGTTTCTCCGTGTAGCCCTGACTGTCCTGGAACTCACCTTGTAGACCAGGCTGGCCTCGAACTCAGAAATCTGCCTTCCTCTGCCTCCCGAGTGCTGGGATTAAAGGAGTGCGCTACCACGCCCTGGCAAGAGGCCACTTCTTATGGACACTATTTAAATATAAGACAAAACACCCATTGTCAAAGTCCCCAGTTGCTTAACCTCTGTAAGGTATGACTAATTGCCATTGTTTTGTCAAATGATGAAAGCTTGTCAGAAGACAGCCCTGCTAGACTTTGAACTTGGATACTTTTAAGGATTTATTTTTGAGTATGTATGGATATCAGAGACCAAAAGAGGATGTCGGAATCCCAAAGTAGCTGGAGTTATAGGCAGTAATGAGTAGTCCAAATGTGGGTACTAGGAACCGAAATTGGGTCCTCTGAAAGAGCAACAAGTACTCTTCACTGCTGAGCCACCTTTCCAGACAAGTGTTTGACCTAGAACTGATAGAGAGTGGATGTCTGGTTTTGAGCCATGGAGTGTGTCCAACTTGTTCCAGGTGGCTTGAGAAATGAACAAATTAATATCTAGACATGAAAATCTCCTTTCTTCTCTTACGCTTCTTCATCTCACAGTAGTTTCAGTATCATTTTGTTAAAGCACAATGAGCAACAGTATCTGTTTCTGCTGCTCCACAAAAGAACACCGCACATGCGAAGTTGTGTTTGTGGGTCCTGGGGAGCTCACACACTCACACCCACACATTGCCATAGGCCCATAGATGCTTTAACTCATGCTTTGCAATAACCGTTTGACTTTTCTTCCTATGGGCTTTGTAACTGAGCTTAAGCATTTTGGTGATGGAATTACCCTGTGTTGCCAAGGTAACTGAGTGAGGTTTGTGTCTTTGGAACCTATGACATTGAGACAGTCCCTTCACTGCACTAACCACTATCTGCCACAGGTCACACATCCCTGTTGAATGCCTGGAGTGGAGTGAATACTATTAAAAAACAGAATTTAACAACAACAACAACAACCCAATGGAATCCGTATTTCACTGGAATTAAGCTAATTTTGAACAGCCAATGGCATTTTAAAGAATGGTTATGATAAACATATACAATAGCAATGATTATTTCCCCTTCATCAGAAGATTAAGGCCGTGTAGCAAATGGCTAAGGTCTGGATCCTGACACACTATAGTTCTAGGGCTGTTAGCTTTGAGGACTTATGCTAGGAAATGATCTAAGTTTTGGTCTGTGTTTCCAGAGGGTGAGGTGGGGGAATTGAAGGGGACCTACATTGTTTGAAGTTCCATCCGGGTCTTTGAGGCAGATGTGTCAAATGCTGGAATTTTTGATCCCCAAAGAGTTTGGAGTCTGGATGGTAAGGTTCTTTTGTGTACCCATTCAGATAACAGCATCCCAAATCTCCAGGTCTCCCTCCACTCCTTAGACCTAGACTTTGTTTTGAACCCCTCCTCATTCCTCCAGTCATTGAGGCTCAGAGTTTCAGCTCCGGGATAGTTCATATCTGTCCATTTCATCCGCCTGGTGAGATGTTGGCTGGAATCCCCAGTAGGTGGCAAACGAGTAGCGAGTGCCAGATGGAAATGCCCAGTACTATCTGCCTTCCAAATACCCACCCCCTGGGCTTCCCCTGCATGGGGAATCCCTACAGTACCCTTTGAAGTTGTTCTTAATTTTTTCTTAGAGTTGTCATTAACTTTGTCCAATGGGTCATGTTCTGTAGGGTTTTTTGGGTGGAATGTATTTCTTGAGTGGAAAACATACTATACATTAAAAAATCATCCAGTTTCAAATGCTAGGTTAGGAGGGGAAAGGCAAGAGGAAGAAGATGGAGACAGGAGGGTCATTTTGAACAAATGTTTCAGTTTCTTTGTAACTCGTTGATACTGAATTTTATATCTCAAGTTCTAATGAGTTATGTATTTTTGTCATAGATATGTAACTAGATTCTCTCTCTTTGTAAATACAAAGTGACGCCTTTGAGTTTCGCATTTCTCACCTCTGTATCTTGGGTGGTCACGTCCCTGTGACAGGGAGACTGAGGTGATGGATATACTCTCCATACGTGTTCTTTACCCTAGCACTTGACAGTGAATTACTCAAGGGTAAGGCCTTTCATCTATGGATTCAAATTATTTTTATTATAGCACAAAGGTTTATCCAACAAATTACTAAATAAGTAGATATCCTTATGAATGTAGACATAAAACTTACATGTTTTTGTAGTTGATTTTGTGGGACTATCTTTCTGCTCTGTCCACAAACCGGCATATTGCAAACTGTTATCGTGAACATGAGTGTGAGCTATGGTATTCTGAGGGAAATCTGCTTGCAACCTCCAATTCTCTTCTAGAGACTGTGTGTACTTGTAATTGCCACATACAGGAACATAGCTTTCTGTAGCCAGTGAAAAAGAGTTCTGTGTAAAATGTTCTGTTTAAATACCTTGTTTTAAAGTCATGTCCCTTTGCCATGTAATGAGAATATTGTCAGTGAGGCTGGTAATATGTTAGTCTAAAACACATACCAATGTATAGTATAATATTATAACTAACAAAAGACTTTGCCATTGTATCTCCTTATTCGGGAATCAATTATACTCAATACTGTCAAGAACATTTTCCTTGGGTCAATAAAACTGTTTTGTCTATCTCAACTCTCAGCCAGTGAGAAGGCTTGAAGACATTGGCTTACACCAGCAGGTTGTATGTAGCCACAGCATATTGTTTACTATTAAAGGTATGAATTTGGTCTTGAGCTGCTGCTGCTGCTGCTGCTTTTGTTATTTATCCTAATAATTCAAATGTGAGTTCAGATTCCACCAGTCTAATGAACCAGAAGTTATTAGTATTAGTCAGAATCAGGACCTCCTTCCCAATTACATTCCAGTGTGAAAATAAATGGGGGGGGGCACCTATATTGATCTGTCTCAGCCTTCATCTCTACAGCCACCCTCTTATGCACTTCACTCCTCTGAGACCTACCACCGTGCTGCAAACAGAGCACCTACTGTGTACTGTGTTTGTACTGGATACTCTGTAGACAAAGAATGACAGAGCATCACCCCTATCTTCAGTTAAGTTAGGAGAAAAGAACTTCAGAGTCAAGCATGAAGTCCTAGGCTGGGGACCCAGATATTATAATGGAGATGGCAAGAAATTCTGTCCTTGGCAGAACTCTGTGGACAGGAGGATCTGTGTTTCCATCCATTCTGAGTGAGAACAGTTTTCAGGGTGGTTCTGGGGCTGTCTGTAAAATAGGAACTCAAGAACAGAACAGATGGGTTAAGGTTTCCAGCTGCTTTCTGATGTAGCCTCTACTGTGGTTTGTGCAAAAGGAAAGGAAGTGTGGACTAAGCTCTTCTTGGGTGATTACAGGGCTGTGTAGCTATGTGCTTGTGCTCACATTGTTTATTTCAGAACATCTGTGCCATAGTCTCTGGTCATGCCTGTGGAATAGATGAGGTCATCTCTTTGGATACTTTCATCGCTGAGGAATAATCAAAACCAATTGCCAGAGCTGGCACCCTTTCCCCCAGTTTTCTCAGCCCTGTCACATTTTCTTGTCACCTAATTCTGTTTGGTCCAGCACCTTGAACAGAGTATGTACTTGCCAAATGGTTGTTGAATCAACTTATGAGTATAATCCATTTCAACCTTTCCAGTGTCTCTCCTGTTTTGATGGAGAGAGAGAGAGAGAGAGAGAGAGAGAGAGAGAGAGAGAGAGAGAGCTATTGAGAGAAAGAAATACCAAATTCTGAACCAAGATAAGCAATATGGAATTACAATGATCTGAGCTGTCGCCTGGGCCTGTCATTAGCACCTCCTCTAACTTAAGGCAAGGCTAGCCCCTTATCTGTCAGCAGTTTGTACTCACTTTGTTCTCCTTCAAGTCCTTGAATGACTACTTGTCACACCCAGGGCACAGTCTATCAAGCCCTTCATCTTGTAGCCACTACCTTCCTTCCTAGAAACATTTTTTATAACTAGACACAATGGGCTATGCTCAGAACCACCCTGCACCATTTGCAAGATTTACCTCCAAGGTTTCTTTGCAGTTGCTAGATGAAGTCACCTGCTCCCTTTGACCTTCTCCAGCTCCCCAGACACATCCTGAATATGGCTGCCTAACTGGAGCTGCAGAGGCCCACAGCTCAGGCCCAAGGAGAGAAGAAAGTCCCAGAGATGGGAGGGTAGGTCAGGCTTTCTTAAACTTTCACTCCTCACAACCTCTTTTTTTTTTGCCTAAAAGCATTTTTTAGGACCCCAAGGATATGAGTATAAAAAGGTAAACAAATCAAGCATTAACCAGTATTAAATCATAAAGAAAATTATTTCATAAAAGTTCTTTGGCATAATATAGTCTTATCAGTTATTAAAGAAAAAAACAAACTTTTATACTGAGATAGGTGTGCTTGTTTAGTTTTAAATAAAGTATCAAGTTTTGGCTGAATATTTGATACTGTAGAATGTGGCCTCGCAGTCATGTCCAACCTTTTGATACTGTAACATGACTTGTTATTTTAATTATGAGTAGTGTGTGTGTGTGTGTGTGTGTGTGTGTGTGTGTGTGTAGAGGGAGGTGTGTGTGCATGAGTGCAGGCACCCTAAGAGTCCAGACAAGAGCAATGGATCCCCTGGAGCTGAGGTTAGAGGCATTTGAGAGGGTTCAAAGAACTGAATTCAGGTCCCCCACAAGAGCAGTTCTCCACTTGTAATGTCTGAGCCACCTCTCCAGCTTTTCTAACACAAATTTTTCATCTACAAAGTTGATGCTTGAGGCCTTCCCAATAGAGTTAAACAAGCAAACAAACAAACACACAGGCTTTCTTAATGGTTTAAGTGAGTTTCTGACTTTGTATTGGACTACATTTGTAGCTATTCTTGGCTGTACATGGCCACAGGCACAGATTGGACAGTCCTGAAAGAACATCTTCAAAGTTTCCCTCCCTAAGATGATCCATGCTTTGATTTGATAGTCATCAGAGTTGAGAATAGTTTTGCATAAATAAATAGTATGAAATTATAGAAGTATATTTAGGACCCTTTCAGAAATTATTGAAATTGTGCCTAATCTCAAACCAAAATTCATTTAATGATTTTTAAAATTAAATTCAAGACAGCAGCTCAAACTACAAATTTACAATCAAATATTCTAACATAGTACAATTTTAAAATATACTAATTGGATACTCACATGCTGAGTATTGGTGCCAGGAAAACGAAAAAGTCTTTTTCCCATTCCCACCCCCCATTCTGTTTCTGTAAGAGGAAAAATCTACACGTACAGAAATAGCACTGTAAGTGTTGGGACACAATGGCTTAGAATCTGAGTAGAGGCAGGTCAAGCAGCACTTGGCAATGTTACATGGGATGGAGGGATATACAGTGCAGAGTGGCTCAGAACCATTGTAGCAGTGAAATCATGCTGGGCCAAACAGGTTCGTTCTGCCAGAAACACTACACATGTGATTGTGAATTAAATTTTGGTCATTATGTGTTCAAAGATCATACTGTTACCATATTCTTCATTATACTCATTCACTTTGGCTGTATATGAGGCAGTGACCCACAGTTTAGAAGCTGGTGGGCAGAGTGGGCTTCCAGGTGACAGGTCCATGCATCACTGAACAGTATTATTTGGAACATCTGTCCTTGGCAGCTATATCCTGTGTTATCTTTATGATCCTCCTCTGCCTTCAATTTATTTGTTTTTTTATTTCCAGTTATGTGGTCAAGGATCTGCACAGCCAGCATTAGTCTCCTGCTTGACTGGGGGGTGGGGGTGGTGGCAGTATATGGCTTGTGATATACTTTAGTGCTTCCTTTCCCATTGTCAGCTTGTCCGTCAGTCTCCTTAGGAAGTCTGTCTTAGTTAGTGTTTTACTGTAGTGAACAGACACCATGACCAAGGCAACTCTTATAAAGGTCAACATTTAATTGGGGCTGGCTTACAGGTTCAGAGGTTCAGTCCATTATCATCAAGGTGGAAGCATGGCTTCATCCAGGCAGGCGTGGTACAAGAGGAGCTGAGAGTTCTACATCTTCATCTGAAGGCTGCTAAATGCAGACTATCCCTCATGTGGTTAGGAGGAGGGTCTCATTACCCACCCTCACAATGACACACTTCCTCCAAAAAGGGCAAATCTACTCCACAACGATCACATCTTCTAATACTGCCACTCCCTGGGCCAAGCATATTCAAACCACCACACAACACATATCTGATCCTAACACAAAATTGATCCTAAGACTCCTGTTTGCATCCATCCTCCTTCCGACCCTATCCTTCTAGAAAAGAAACAGATGGAAACTCCAGGTACAGGGTAGCATCAGTGAGAAATTAGATGGGCTCCCACTAAACACGACATTCAGGAATTACAGTTTCCTGAAGTAAAGGGAATTGAGAAGCACTGACACATAACTTTTCTTCCCTAGAAAGGGACAGAGAGCAGAGGGGGCCAGACACCACTTCACTGATAGCTCCGAATAGAACGAGGTTGGGATCCTGGGAGAACATGGAGGTACAGCATTGCTAATAGGCCCAGCTGTGCTTCTGGTGGACTTCTGGTGAACACACAGATGTTTAAGAATCAGAATGTCAGGGAGTGCAGTATTGTCTGCTGGCCTAATTTCTTGCTGATGTCAGATGGTCTTCTAACATGTTTGGACACTCCTCCAGTCTTAGGATGACAGGGACCAAGACACACATTTGGAACAAAGCACTGAATTTGAGAAAGGAAAATAGGCTAAAGTCCAGCAAGCTCAGTGACCTATGTCCCACCTAGCCTGCTTTGACTTCAGCTTTCCCTTCAGAGATTTCTGGTTACACTGCCAACGTGCTTTGTAGGGCTTTGGCCCTGTGACCTAACCAGAATTCCAAGTGGTAGCAAGTGACTCAGAAAGGCATTTGTCCAAGCTAAGGTATGACCATGTGTGGGTCAGGAAGCAGTGGGATTGTGGTAGAAACAATTGTACATCCTTCAACAAGTTTAACAGGAAGGGCAAGGAGTTACATTTCAAGCTCATTCACTCTAGGCTGCACAATGCCTTTGCCCAGGGCAACTGTGCTGGGAACACCTCTCTAAGGTAAGTCATCTGACCAATCCTTATGCCAAGGATTGTCTAGCATAAGTGTCTGCTACACCATTACTTTGAAGGGATATAATATGAACATATCTTCATAGGTGACTATTTTCACTTCTATCATACAAACATTTACGACTTGAAAATAATATTTAGGAAAGAGTGATAAGCCATACAGAGTGGCACCTCCCTCTGCATTGGAGCAAACACTGCAGCGCTGTGCCCTTCACTGTCATGCGTGCCCTTCTCTGTCATGCGTGTTACTTTTAGTAAGCGCATTGTTAAAGGGACTTCCACTCTCTTACATTCTCTTCCTCTAACTACTTTATCTGCTCCTTTTAAATTATCATTATCAACTCTTGGGGTTTTTTTTTATATATATTTTTTATCTTTTGGTTTTTCAAGACAGGATTTTTCTGTGAAGCTCTGACTGTCCTGGAGCTCACTCTGTAAACCAGGCTGGCCTTAAACTCACAAAATATTATTATTATTATTATTATTATTATTATTATTATTATTATTTGGTTTTAACTCTTGGTTTTTATCTCATCCTTATGAAGTGACTTCTGTTATGATGGTGTTGTTAAATGGCACCAGGTGTGGCCCAGGGGATGCCCTCTTGTCTGGCTCCAGGAAGGTCTTTTGAGCGATTCCTGATTCTGGCATGGCAAGATGCTTAGGCTTCCTCTCTGACTTTTCTGGGCCCAGCTCTCGATGAACTATATCTCCAAGGAACCCTTTCTCTTCTCAACCTTTTCACGTATTTTTCTTCCATTCACCTCCCCTCCTTCCTGGTCCCTCCTCCCCAACCCTAGGACTCCTGGCTTGGACTTAAAGAAGATCCAGACACTGCTTAGTACTTTAGAAACCTAAGGTGCAGATTACCCTGGAAAAGCCTGGGTTGGAGAAGACATTCTAAGTGCAGAAATAATGCAGACTCTCCTTCAACACCAAGAGCAGGCGTTTTGATTAAAATGCAGCTCCTTACAAGCCTGTCATCTTTCTAAGCTGGACTCTTCGTACTCTGGAGAGTGAGAGATTTCTAATCAAGCTGAAGAAACATTTGCAAACCACCATGAACCTGTGGGACAAAACAGTGCCAACAGGACACAGAAAGCCCCCTCCCAGGAGCACCAGGCAATGTCAAAGAAGGACTCTAAATGCCATGTTATCAAGAACTCTATGGAACTTTGAGACCTGAAACATCATTACAGTAGTTGCAAGAGCATATGACTGGTAGACACACTCATTGGGAAGGACCACTGTGTTCTGTAAGTGTGTTGGCCTGGAGTCAGGGATGGACCACAGATTCAGAGGCCAGAGCAACAGCAGAGACTTGGAAGACATGCTAGCTGGATACACCTGTGAGTCACTTTCCAGGAATGTTCCATACTCCTAGGAAGATCAGGGCGTAGAATTTATTCTTGTCCGAGCAAGAGGAGTCAAGCACTGATGAAGGCTTGTTTATTGCCCTTAGTATTGCATCAGCAACAGAAATAGGGAGTGTTTGCAGAACTAGGAACTGGGGGATGAATGAAGGGAGGGATCCACTTTATTCTAAATCTCCCACCTCACTCTGTCAGGAAAAATATCATCAGGAAAAAGTTCTTCTAAAAAAGTGCCTCTTGACTAAGAGGAATTATCATGGAGCAGGGAACATTTGACAATCTCTGGGTAGATTTTGCTTATCATAAATGGTAACAAGGGTGTGATCATTGTACCCAAGACAGACTCCTGCAAACAATTACTCATGTCAAAGTGTTTACCTATTCTGCCAAGCTGAAGAAATGTGATTTTAAATGCATGGCTCCCATTGATTTAGAAAATTGGTCATAAAAGCATGAAGACCCTTTTGTTTACAGTATGCATGGAAAACTCTTTGCCATTTATTTTTGTGATTATCTCTCATACCTATGAACTGGTGTTATATATGTGAATGTGTCAATGTTTAGACTATGTCTGAATTCAGTATTTCTGCTGTAGTAAATTCAGTTATTACTACTCTAGACTTGTATAGTCACTTCTCCCTGACCATCTTATCTTTTTGACTGACAGAAGTTTATTGTATGATGGGTGGGGTAGAAGGTTTCAATTTATTATTTTTTTTAAAAGGACAATGGTTGTCCAACATATGCTGAAACTCTTTGTCCTCTTCCCAGTTTTCACTTGCTAAAATGGTAAAATTATCATATCTCAATTTAAACCCCAACATAAAATTACCTTGGAACTCTTGTTTGCTCTATTGTCCTGTGTATCCTGGCTACAGTTTTTTCTTTTCACCATGAATAGATAAAATAGGTGAAAGATTTTTCAAAAAATTTTTTGATTATAAAATTACTTTCATGTTAATTTAGGAGAATAGATGAATTATATAAATGGTGACTCTTGTCATCATATGAATATTTACTTTATTTTTAATTTCATGTGTGTGTGCATGTGTGAATGTGTGTGATGTGCTAGGGATTAAGGTGAGAGGGGGAGAGAAAAGGGAGAGAGAGAGAGAATTGCAGATGAGTGTGATTGACAGGAATTGACATTCTTGGAGCTGGTGTTACAGATGACTGTGGACCAATCAAAGAGGGTGTTGGGAACCAAACACAGGTCTTCTCCCAATGTAGCAAATGCTCTTAACTGTTGAGCCATCTCTCCTGGCCATATTTTAATTTTTTGAACCCATTCTGTATGTTGCCTTTAAATTTGTTGCTGTATTAGTTAGGGTTACTATAGCTGTGATAAAACACTATGACCACAAGCACCTTGGGGAGGAAAGGCTTTATTTTGCCCATAGTTCCGTATAACACTTCATCATCAAAAGCAGTGAGGGTAGACACACAAGCAGGGCAGGAATGAATGCAGAAACCATGGGGGGATGCTGCTTACTGGCTCCTTCCACTCGCTTGCTCAGCCTGCTTTCTTATAGAATCCAAGACCACCATTCCAGGGATAGCAACACCGACAATGGGCGGGCCCCTTCCCTGTCAATCATTGATTAGAAAAAAATGCCCTAATTAAGAAAAAGCTTGTGTACAGCAAGATTGTATATTGTTGTTGTTGTTGTTAAATTGAGGTTTCCTCCTTTCAGATGACTTTAGTTCGTATCAGGTTGACATGATTGGTACAATTGATCCCTTTCCAACTTGGCAAACACATCACTGTTAAGCTACAACCTCTCATTCATCACCAAGATCTCATGTTTAAAAACAGTTCTTACAAATTCAAATACATTAAAACTTCAGTCCCTTTAAAATATCCAGTCTCTTTAAAAATCCAAAAATCTCTTTTAATTCAAGTCCAAAGTCTCCCAGCTGTGGGATCCTGTAAAAATAAGAAACAAATTAAACCCCTTCTTCAAGTCGGAAGAATCAGGGCACAGTCACAATCTGAACAAAGCAAAACCAAACCCCAAGAGTGTAAATAAACCAATATTCAATTATCTGGGATTTACTCATGATCTTCTGGATTCCTCCAAAGCTTGGACCACTTCTCTGACTCTGTCCTCTGTACCACACATAGCTTGTCTTCTAGTCTCAAGCTAGCTCTACTCACTCCACTGCTGCTGCTGTTCTTGGTGGTCATCCAAGGGTCCTGGTGTCTCCAATATGCTGGAGTCTTCTGCTACAGCTGGGCTGTACTTTTGTCAATAACCTCTCAGAAAACTTTCCTCTTAGTGCCAAGTCTAAAATTTTGTGTGACCCCTTCAGTCCTGATTCTTCAAATGCTACTGAGGCTGCACCTTGAATGGCCTCTCCTGGCTTCACAGTGCCAAGCTTCACTGCTCTCAAAAACACATACCTTCACAACCAGGACCACCTGGGCAACTCCTACTTTACCAAACTTGACTGCCAGTGCAAGACATGGCCTTAGCCATCTACGGAACACAGCGTCTATGTGATCCCAGGAAATACTTTCCAGAAGATTCACCTCAGCAATGCTGGTCTCTTCTTAGTCACCACTAAATTCTCAGCTCCACCTGACCAGCATCGAATATTCCAGCAAAGCAAAGACTTCACTTTAGTAGTTTATCGTCAATCACAGCTGATTCTTCAGTCCCAGCTAACCAGAACCACAGGACCTTATGCAAAATTTTTTTAAAAATGGCCTTGATAAAGTCGTTAAACTCCCCTCTGTTCTTCACAAGCCAAGCCTCCTCCACCTACATTGGCTTCAACATTCTTTTCTCTTCCAAGCTCCTACAGAAACAGCTCACCAAGTGTTGAAGTTTGGACTTTTCTTGCCCAAAGTTCCAAAGTTCTTCTACAATCCTCTCCAAAACAACATGGTTAGATCTGTCACAGTAAAATCCCTCCACCCTGGTACCAATTTGTGTTAGTTAGGGTTACTATTGCTGTAATAAAGCACCATGACCAAAAACAACTTGGAAAAGAAGGGGATTATTTTGTTCACAGTTCCATATAACAGTTCATCACCAAAAGCAGTGAGAGCAGAAACCACACAGGGCAGGAACCTGGCATCAGGAGCTGATATAGAGGCCATGGAGGGCACTGCTTACTGGCTTGCTCCTTGTGGCTTGCTCATTCTGCTTTCTTATGGAATCCAGGTCCACCAGCCCAGGGATGGCAACATCCGTAATGGGCAGCCCTCTCCTATCAGTTACTAAGAAAATGTCCTAAAGTATCTGTACACCTCGATCTAATGGAAGCATTTTCTTAATTGAAATTCCCTCCTTTCGGATGATTTTAGTTTGTGTCAAGTTAACATAAAACTATCAAGCACAACTGCTACAAATTTTTATTTCTTTTGCTGGTATTTTTACGCTATTGCCTGTAGGAAATGCAGGAAATCAATGTGTGACTGTGTAAGGAACAGATAAAGTCCTGGGTGGAGGTTTATTATTGACATTACTACAGTTGTGTCAAGAACTCCTGGGCCTCAGACCCCTGGGAACTGGCAAAGTCTTTCCCAGTCTGTGTTCAGATATTGACAGTGTACAGGAAGCATGCACCTCAGCTTCCTCCTTCAGATGTTGGCAGCCTAAGATTCCTCCTACAGAGACCTCCCAAGAATAGCTAAGCCCTCCTCCAGTGTCCTACATAATAAACAGGCTAAGTTTCCTGGTGGTTGTGGAGTTGTAGATACTATTCCATCAGAGAAGCCCAGCCCACCCATTTCCAGGTTTTCTCTATGGGTCTCTGTACTTTCTTCATTCTCTAGTTGAAGTTTCCTGAAGGAAATGGTGCTGTACAAGGCAGCTCCTCATTCCTACCTGGGCAACTTCTACCCTTTTGGAAAGCTGTTACCTTCTTAAACTTTCATTGTGTAGTTGATTTCCTCAGCTACACAATGCACAGCTCTTCAATCATTGATTTGTGGCTAAGGAATCCTGCCAGATTACAGCAGCCACATCTTTTCCACTCCTGATAGTACGGTGGTACGTGTGGTGGTAGTGGTGGTGGTGGTGGTGGTGGTAGTGGTGGTGGTGGTGGTGGTGGTGGTAGATAAGGGGTAGTGGGTGGATGGTTGAGGTGAGCTGTCCCAGGCTGGTAATTATGTTACTCCTAACATTTCCCAACATGAGTCAGCAAATTGATGGACAAAGATTGTCTAATAATATCTTGAAAACTGAAAATGATTTTAAAATTCTGTTGTCATTTATTTGCTCTTGTTCCAAGGTCCTTTGGCAAATGAGGTGGAATTTCCACTTGTTGGAATGCACAGGCATAATGATATGATTCTCAGAGTTGCAAAGACTCATGGAACCACATCCCAGGCAAGATCTAGAAAGGTCTATGACTCCTTCCTAGCCAGTCTTCATACTCTCATAGGCAGTCCCTGTTCTAATTTTTTTTTCTGCTACAGACTTTTCCTATTATAGATTTTTACATAGAGAGAACCCCAGTGTCTCCTCCCCGATTTTAGTCTGCTTGTTATGGCCAGCTGGTTTTGAAACACAGCTACATTGTCCCAAAGATCAGTCATTCCTTCCTTCCTGATGCCAGGTAGCAATTTAGTGCATAAAAATAGTTTGCAGATTCAGTCTTCTGTAGGTGAACACTCAGAGGTTCCCCATTCTTATTGAACTGAATGCAGTAGCAGTGCATGTTGCTGTACAAGTCTGTCCCAGTGAAGTACCATAATATAGTTTCCCCTTCCTCCTCAAAACTCGGAATGACAAGCCACATAAGTCATCTTCAAGTTAGTGTACAACATGAGCTCTTCTGAGAACTTTATCCCACGGGAGACATGTTGGAACTTAGAAGACTCCTCCAAATGCTTTATGTCTGCCACCTAGAATCTAAAGATTTAATGATGGTATTTTAAGAAGTTTCCATTCTGTGTAGGCTGTCTCACTATTTTAGCACGGAAGTTATTTCTAGGCTAATGCAGTCAGGATCGCTCATGGCCTTTGTCAAACAGATTTTTGTAATCTTTAAAATTGTGTATAAAAGCATCATTTAAGACTGGAGAGATGGCTCAGAGGTCAAGAGCTCTTTTTAGTCTTGCAGAGGTCACGGGTTCTGTTCTTAGCACTCACAACCGTCTGCATTTCCAAGGGATTTAATGACCGCTTCTGATCTCCTCTGACGCAAAGCATACAGGTAGTATATGCTTATAAATGCAGGCAAAATAAGTATTCACTGGAAACAAAAGCAAATACATCTAAAAATAAATAAAATGGAAAACACAGCAAAAACTTAATCGCTCATCAGCTACTGCTCCTTTTAGTGTTTGAGTCCAAATAATACTTTACTTATAGTTTGTACATTTGCCTCATGCATGAAACCAAACAGTATTTTCTCCGATGGGTTACTTTTGTCATATTTCTTCATTAGGCTGGTATTAGCATCCTAAAATGTGAGTGTTTGTGTTTGTCTGTAGGGGCTCAGGGTAGCAGGGAAGCTGTTCTTTGAGTGGTTGAGACGTTGCAACTGCGAACCTGTCTGTGTCTGGCTTTTAAAGAGAGTTCTATGATGAAATTTTCAAATTGTCAAGGTTAGTGCTCAATTTGGATTTGCTATATCATCTTCAAGCAATTTATCCCATGACAATTTCCCTGAAAAGTATCGGCCTCACCAAGGTCGTCTAATCTGCTGGCTTAGGTTTGCATAGGACAGAGGGTCTCTCATCCTTCTGACATCTCATTTTCTCTGAGCTCATACCAGTTCATTCCTACTGCATATGGATATTTTAGGAGCTTTTCAAACTATAGTGGTTGTATTCTCTGATTTGTTTTGATTTGATTCTTTTTTCCGTTCCCCCTTTACAGATACAGCTCTCACGTGTATGCCCTCTCTTAGTTTCTGGGGTTTTAAAGTCTGTGATGCTCTTACGTCCCACTTCATCCATCTTTGTGATGATGCGTCCTCTGGCTTCTGATACAGCATGCTCATTTCAGTGCTTTAATCCTTTCTTACTTTACAATAAATGATCTATGCTCCAGATTTCCAGTGAATTCATGCCTGGCATGTTTTAAAGTAATCATCCTGCTGTGCTGTTACCAGAACTGTTCTAATTGCGCATTAGAAAGCTCCCAAAATCATTATTGAACTGTTGTGGGTAAAGACATGAATAGACACTAAAGAGATTTGTCTTAAATAAAATAGTAACAATCTCCAAAACCAATTGAATTTCATTGACTTAATCAATCATTCAGCAATTGTTTACAATTACCCGGCAAGTAGGAAACCTATTGAAAAATACATTGTAGTAGATAAATATTCAATACATGTTCAAAGTATAGATTGATGTATAGTAAAATTATACTAAATGTATTTACATATAGCTAAGTAGATATGTATACAGGTGTGCGAAAAATTGTGAACCCACATATAACTATAAATATATATATGGTAGAATAATGATTAGTCTTTAACATACTGGGGTTTTTGTTGGTTATTTCTATTTGTTCTTTTAAAACATGGTTTTAAATTTTTTCTAAACTCCAGTATCAGAGATAAACCCCATTCCTGTTGTAGTTCCTTCTTGACATGATATCTGTATTTTAAAGAATTTTGCCTGAACAGGTAGCCCAAGAGACAACAAAAATTTAGGAAAAGGTTATTTAATGCAAAGTTTAAGCAGCAGATAAAATGCATAAAGTGTTTATACAATAACACCATATCATGAAAACACATGAATGTAAATAAACATTGTTAGCAAATATGAAATGTAAAACCAAATATCCACTTGTCTGATCATAAACACTTGGGCAACAAGTGGAAATTATGCATCCTTTGATTTTTTTTTTTGTTGTTGTTGTTGTTGCTGGTTTTTCATGATAGGGTTTCTCTCTGTAGTCCTGGCTGTCCTAGAACTCACTCTGTAGACCAGACTGGCCTCAAACTCAGAAATCTGCCTGCCTCTGCCTCCCAAGTGGTGGAACTAAAGGTGTGCGCCACCACTACCCGGCTCTCTTCTCCTTTTAAATGATGCTTCTCTTCAGTTTTTACTGTGTTCTTGCATTCTTTGTACAACTTTCAACTCTCATCACATTCTTATGACTATTATATTTGTAGGCTTGAGAATTGAACCCAGGGCCTCAGGCACATTAGGCTCCACCACTGAGCTACATTCCCAGAGCCTTATAATGTTTTGTTTCATTGCTATTTGATTGATTGGTGATTGAAGACTGGTTGATTGATTGATTGATGGATGGATGGATTGAATGAATTGTGTGTGCTTCTCTGTGTGACTCTAGGCACACACATGAGTGTGGGTATACACATTGGTGTATGCACAAAGGTCAGAAGAGAATGTGAGATAACCTCAGGGCTGGTTTTAGTCTTTTGTGGGGTGGCTACTTGTTTTGTAGGTGCTGAGATCTAAACTCATCTTCATGATGTCACAACAAGCATTCTTAATCTCAGAGCTATTTCCTCAGCCTAACAAGAGGTGGTTTTGAAGAGACAAATTCATCCTGCATGGAGAATTTAATCATTGACTAAATCTGAGATTGTTAGTCATCGACTTATTTCAGTTTAAGTGGTGTGTATTGTGTGTGTGCATATGTATGCTCACATGTGTGTTGGTGTCTATGGAGATCAGAGGCACCACATCTCCTGGAGCTGGAATTACAGGATGCTCAGGTTCTAAATAAACTCAGGTTCTCTACAACAACAATATGTACTCTTAACAGCTGAGCCATTTCTCTAGCCCCAGGCATTGACTTCTGAAAGTTCATTCCTTATCTGATTCCACATGGGGAAAAGAGTTTTCTTTCTTCTAACTTCCATAAAATTTGGGTCAGATAACAATGTACAAAATAGGAGGCTCTATGGAATTTTTACTGTGAGTTTGAGCCTATACATGTATTTCTGTAGAGTTTTCCTACAATGGATTAGGAATATTTTAAATTACAAGGTGGTAGTTATTATTGGCAATGGAGCAGAGGAAATGTATTTTTTTGTTACTTATGAACACATATCTTGCTGTTAGCTAACCCACAGGCATGCCAGCAGGTGTGTGGTGGCCAGCCCTCCATCACCCAGAGCGGGATTACAAAGCCTCTGTTGGAAAGACTAATACCGAGTAGATCTGCACACAGATTTGTCTTGGGAAAACTGTGGTTTTGGTAAAGTTATCATAGAATTATGATGATGTTAAGATGAGTAAAGTCTCCACACTCAGAGTTGTTTGGTGAGCCATAACAAATAGCAATATCATTTGAAGTAAGGTCTATCTAGCAATTCCTGCTGTCTGATTGCGTTGTATTAAAGAACAGGTCAGAATGGTATGGGTATGATGACCCTTGGATGGGAAAGCTGGATGTTAGTCCAAATCTATAATAGGTCAAAGTTAATCACTTTGAACTAGTTCTTATCTTATTTACTACAGAAGAACTAATCCTCATGCCATTAGTATTTATCCACAGAGACACAAGGGATTCACTGAAGTTAGTAATTAGCATGTTAAATGTTTGTATAGCTGTATTGATGAGTTTTAGCAGTCTGTTTGACTCAAGCTACAATCACCTGGAAAGAGAGTCTCCATAAAGAATTATCCAGATCAGTTGCCCTATTGGCCTATCTGTGGAGAACTTTCTTGATTGCTAATTAATGTAGGAATCACCAGCCCACTGTGGGAGGCACCATTACCTAGGCAGAGTCTTCTAAACAGTATAAAAAGGAGAGTTAGCTGAGAGCAGGTAGGAAAATATATATTTATTCTCTCAATGCTTTTAACTGTGATCATGATACATCAAGTTCCTGCCTTAACCTCCCCCAAATAACGAACTATCACGTGGAATTGTGAGCCAAATAAATCCTTTCTTCCCTAAGTTGCTTTTTGCCAATGTATTTGTCATAGCATCGGAAACAAAACCAAACAAAAATAAACATATAAAAATCATATATAGTTTATATCAATGTTTATATCAAAGAAAATCTACAAATGGAAAAGCCTAAAATAGTCTCCTAAGTGAATCCGAACTGGTTAAACCACTATATGTGTGCTGAATGGAATATTACCTAGCTCGCCAGTAGGTGAGCTATAGGGCAGATTTTACAGTAAAGACAAATTCTAGAAATATCAAGTTAAAAGGGCACACAGGTACTAAACTTTACTAGTAATATGAACACAGAACAAAAATAAGCAAAAATAAAACTGTATGGATATAAAGTAGAGAAGAGTATAACAATTTACCAACTGGCTTCTGCAGGTTATGTGGATATAATTTTCTGCATAATTTTCTTTTTTTCTCCATTTTCCATAATGAGGTGGTATACTAGTTTATATTTTGAAGTTAGATCCAAAATAAAATTTCTGTTTAAAGGTGTTTCTGGAATGTCTGAATGTTGTATCCGTTTCAAAGCTCTGTTTGAACACAGACCTGTGAGATGGTAAGAAATTAGACCTCTTCTTTATGTTTTCCTTTCTCATTGTTGAAGGTTACTCTCTTCCATTTAAAATAAGTTCCTTAAATATCTGTGGATACACAAGAGATTTAAAAAGAGAAGTCATATCTACAGAATTGGTAGGAGCAGTTTTCATTCATCACCTGTAACTAAGGGATTTGATGACAGGACAAAAGTGTCACAGCAGTGTCAGGAGCAAATTTTGTCCCATGCCTGTCACATGCCCTTGCCCATTGTAGTGATGGTTTAATGACAAGTCACTTGCTTTCTTCACTTACTTGTAAGTGACTGCTGTCCAACTCTTCCCTCTGCTAGCTGTGTATTACAGGACATGACAGGGTGGTCTGGAGCTGATAAGCCCTGCCCTGTGGTGGGAAGACCTGGATCCCAGTCCAACGCTACAACTTGCCAGTTAGATGACTTAGAACTCGTCCTTAACCTAGCATCTAGGTTAGAATAAATGTAGCAGTAATAGAACTTATTCACAAGGTCAGTGTAGGCATTAAGTAAAGTAATGCATCCCATAATAAATGTTCGGCCACATTAAGCATTAATGTATCCCACTTGTATAATTTGGCTCTATTCTTAATCATTTCTCATTTCAGTTTGTGTTTTAAAAGGCACTAGTATGGATGGGGTATGTGACTCAGTGGTACAGTGCTTCCATGGAGTGTGAGGCCCTGTGTTCAATCCCCAATACAGCAAAAACAAAAGACACCTGCATTTTCTGTCCATGTATTTTCTTTAAGACCCTAATTAGTACTTTCAACTTGTCAACTTGTGCTTCCTATTGACTCTGCTTGTTTTAGACACTCTACCAAGTTTTTAAAAATTGGACTTATTTTGAAGTCCTGAACTAATGCTTTTGGTTGTGTCTTGATAAATTAATATTTAATCATTCTGGAAGCTATTGTCCTTTCTTGGGTATATTTCTTTACTAGTGTAATAAGAAGTTAATTAATATGACTGTCTTTGACAGAAGCATTTCCTACCATTTTTAATTCAGTGGAACCGAGGCTTGTCCGGAGGTGCTGATTTCCTCACTAGCTACCAGATGGCGGGGTCACACTCTAAGGAAGAGGAATCTGTAAGACACATGTCATCCATTGCATGATCCTCCCCATGATATAAATGTTACCTGAAACAAGATTCTTAGCCCTTCTCAACTTCATTTACTTCAATGGAAAGCTAAGATAATGCCCACTTTCTAAGAGCATTGGTGCTAGATGACACACTTGACGTTTTGGGAACCAGTAAAAGGCACGATGGAAGTATACTGAGTAAACATTGTTTCTCTTTGGATGGAAATAAATTATGTGACGTAGCCACTGGCCTGCTGAGCCTTGTCACTATGCTTGAGAAGAGAACATTAAATAACCAGGATTCATTGAAGATATGAAGGATGCAGTAGAAGGCAAAAATATGAATGCAATAGACTCCCACTTTCCCTCCACACATGCTTTCCCTTTTTACTGTTTGATTTATCTATGATCAACAAAAGATCCAAAATATTAAGTGGAAAAATTCAAAAATGATTCATAAGTTTTGAGTATATTTTATTAGAGTATGATTATGATTACTCTACATCACTATATTACTGATGCTAGTATTGTTATAGGAGATTTTAGGGCTGGGCTCCAGAGGCCCCAACAAATTGGTTCAGCCTCATCTAGTTTACTCACTAAAGCGACAAATCATGGTGAAGGAGACAAAGGAGATGTAGTCAGTATGTTCACATTAAGAAAAGGAATAAGCAAGAGGTCCGGTGACCCCAGGTCCTTCTTCAGGGTGCTGATATGAGTTTCCAGTTTAATGAGAGTGAGAATGAGGACCGTGGGGAAGAGGTCTACAAATTAAGCAGCCTTGGTCAAGGTAGGTCTGGGGATCATCATCTCCATTCTGCCTCTCTACAGTGATCCATTGTTTTCATTTGAAGAGGACAATCTGGTTCTTAGGAGATCAAGACTTCCACTCTGGAATATAGACATCAAGGTTTTGCTACTCCCAGAATCCAAAGGAACTGCAGGTTTAGAGAAATGACTTATCCCTGTTCCTTCAGTCTCAAAGGGTGTATGAAAGGTTAGACAGACAAATCTTGAGTGGGTAACTTCTCGATGTGCAGAGTTGAGCAGTTGACTCAAAGGAGATTGCCCCAATATGAAGGCAGAGATGCTTGGATGTTCCTCTGCAGTGAGTTATTGAGTGACCCTGGATATGTCAATTTGACACAAGCTGAAGTCACCAGAGAGGAGGTCACCCCAGTTGAGAAAATGTCTCAGGTTGAGCAGGATATAAGGAGTAAGTTAGCAAGCTGTACTTCTCCATGGCCTCTGCATCATCTCCTGCCTCCGAGTTCATGCTGTTTGGTTTCCTGTCTTGACTTCTTCAGTGATGAACTGTGCTGAGGAAGGATAAGCCAAATAAATGCTTTCCTCTAAGTTTCCTTGGTCACAGTGCTTCATCAGAGCAATGGTATTAGCCTGACTAAGACACAGCCCAAGCGAGGAGCTGATGCCTTTTGGCAAAAGCAGACTCTAGGTACCTGCTTCAACCTCTTACTGTCTCTAATAAATCTTATCATGGGTATACATGGGAACAGTAGTGATGGCCCATGGTGCTAGTCATACATTGGAAGTCTGGAGCTCATACTGCATGGACAAGATTAGACTCCTGAAGTAGCTTGCATTTGCTGACTTATGGCTTTGAACCAGGTATATGTAACTCAGGTTGGCTAATTCTTAGTCACTGATTTTCTTGACTTGTCTTTTTATTATTGTTGGGGGTAGTTTTGTTTGTTTGTTTGTTTAGTATTTGAGTTTTATCCAAACTTCTATGATCACATAGCCATCATTTGTAGAGAGGTCTGCATGGTTGAGTTTTCTACAAATCGACAGGTCAACCCTTACAATACATAAAGAAGGCCTCTCTGATTTCATTTTGAAGAGTTGATTATGAAGCACAGGAGAAGACTCAGTTAGTAAAGTACATGCCTTTAAACAGAAGAACCTGACAATAGTACCTTAAAGGTCAGCTGTAAGGCCAGCTGTGGTGATGTCCTCCTGAAATCTCAGCACTGGGAAGGTAGAGTTTGGTAAATCCTTGGGACTCAATGGCAAGCCAGCCTAAACACACACACACACA
>NC_034590.1:54697829-54755706 GCF_900095145.1 Mus pahari | reverse complement strand
GAGAGAGAGAGAGAGAGAGAGAGAGAGAGAGAGAGAGAGAGATGGATTGATGGATTACTCCTGAGGAATGTCATACAAGGTTTATTGTCTGGCACATACATGCATACAACATATGCATACATACATTTATATTTCATATGATAGTAGCAAGAAACAATGCAGATGGTAGTGCCTTAAAAATGGCCTTTAGGCTTGTCAGCAGTTTGCAGTTTCAAGAAAACCCATATGATTAGAACTGCACTGATATGGTAAAGTTGGAATGGTGCTGATCCAGAGCCTAATTATTCTTTATCTTGGGATAGCTTTTGCCCCTAAATAGCCATTCCTTGCCCACCTCTAGCTTGGACCTAAAATCTTGTTATTAACAGGTAATAAGAGCCTTTTGGAATTTATCAGTTTAGTAGACTGCTAGATTTCACTAATTCAAAGCTAAAAATGGCATTAGATAGCATCTGAGGCCTATAGAATAACTTCCCTCACTTTGCTGTAACCCGCCTTTCTGGTGTTTCCATCAGTTTATTTTTAACATGCCTTGATTCATAACTCTCTTTGTTCTGTTACTATAATACTCCAAGAAACTGCTTCTACATTGGAACTTTAAATTGGGGAAACCTATATGCATGTCCCTGGGCCACGGTCACACATAATTTTCATTCCAGAATAAACCATGTCTTTTATTCCTTTGGGGGTTTCTACCACAGCTAAGGGGGGGAGGGAATTTCTCTATTAAATCAAGAGGATGCAGCACAGTGTGGCTGTGATGCCTGGGAAAGCAGAAGTGATGGATCCCCTTCTGTGGATATGAGGTTACCCATCTTACATTGCTGCTGCGACAATTAAATGAAGTAATCATAGGAGTTACCATTACTGTCAAAATACTCTTTACTCACAGATTGGCTGGTGGGTCATGTTTCTCAGCTAAATTCCATCTGATGTATTCTGGTATTTTAAGTACTATGAACAAATGGACATGGGATAGAATTAGAGAGAGATCTGCCTGTGGGCTTTCCCCTCTCATTGCTTAAGGAAAAGTTGCCTTTCTTGTTTCCAGCTCTGTATTGATGGCTTTACCATGAAGGGCTCATCAGGTACCAGCAGTATTTTCAAGGAAAATGCAAACAAAGGCTCATTCTTCTTTAGCCACGGAAACATAATCGTTACCATGCTTGAATATGCTTTACATTACTTAGAAGGGAGTTTATTGGCTCAGGGTCTGTTGTGTCACCGAGGAAACCATGGCGTGCTGTTAAATCACTAAGGAGAAAAACAGCTCAGGCAGCCCCAGACTGATGGGAGCCCCAGGTAACCTGGCAGAGGGAACTCCCCAGTGGGGTGCTCAGGAAGCTGAGGTGGGGCGTGGCTGCCTAGCACTGCAAGATTAGAGTGAAGGCATTGTTGAATCACTTGGGAAAGGGGTGCAAAGCCAGAAAGATGATGACATTAACAGTGATTGCATTATTTTTCCTTGCTTGGAAACAAGTTTTTCTTTCCTATTTGAAACAGCCTAGAATCTTTGAGGTCTCATAATTCAGTGTTTCTACTCAATTCCTAAACTGCGTAGAGGAGAATGTCATAGGTCCCTACAAGAAGAAGGGAATTCAGTATTTTGTGGACAGGGTGACTGATTATGACTTATGCATGATTATTACAGGTACAAAAAGAAAAGTGTTGACTAAGGGTGGACTTTGAGACAATCAGATGGCCAAGTTTACCCAGCTCTCCTGAGCACAGATACTCTCTGATTTTTTTTTTTAAATCACATTTTTGATGTAAGAACATTGCCAGCATTGTAATAATTAAGTTGAAGTAACAAACACTAAAGACACTACTGAGCAGGGCAAGGCAAAGTCTTAGCATTTAAACCAGGACATCATCCTCTTCCTGGATGAAGGGTGGCACTGAGGTCACCCAGCCAGTGCAACTAAGAGCAATCCTTGGCAGTTTGGACATTCTCACTTTACACTTACACTACTCAAAGCCTAAATTGATAGAATTTGATAGAATTCGAATCCATTTGTCTATCTATCGATCTATCATCTACCTATCATCTATGTATCTATCACTTGCAAGATTGATGATGCTTTGCAAAAATTTTGTACCACAGTTCTTATTTTGTGAATCATTTTTCTCACTAAACACTGTTTTGTAGTCCGTTCCTCGTTGATATGTACAGAGTGTTCTGTCTATTTGTAGTCACTATACCATGCACAGCCCATGGTGTGTTTATTTTGGCCTGTACTTTTTTCCACTCCTGACATTACATCAGTGAACACACTAGTACTTTTATAGTGAGCTCATAAGAGTGAGGTGGACACAGACACATGTGATTGCTCTTTCATTCTTCATTATTACAGACTCGAGGCTGCACTAGACCACAGCAGTGATTAGGACACTGGCTTACTTATCTAATCAGTATTAGATATGATAAACCTTTTTAAATTGATGAGTGAAAAATAACATTACTTTATTCTAGCTTATATCCCCTTGTTTTTGAGGATTTTGACTATCCTTTCATGTGATTATGAACCAGGTGTGTGTGTGTGTGCGTGTGCGTGTGCGTGTGTGTGTGTGTGTGTGTGTGTGTGTATGTTTGAGATGGGGTCTCAGGTAGTCCAGACTGCCTTCCAACTCCCTAATATCTAAGGATGACCTTGAACTTCTGATCATCCTACCTGTATCTCAGATTATAGGCATGTACCACCATGCCCATCTTTGTATTGTCTTTTATGAAAAGATAACTTACTGTCAGTGAGTTTTGCCCTTACATCCATTACAATTATTTGATTCATTATGATCTAAGTGTCTTTGTTTCTTCTGAACATTAATTCTGCTTTCCTGAAGTGTACCTTTATGCAATTCATTCAGTAATAAACCTTTGCACTATTTGTTATCTGTATTGTATATGTGGGGGTATATTTTCAGCATTGACATCTTTGAGTACAAGGGCTTTCTTTTTTTTTTAAGATTTATTTATTTATTATATGTAAGTACACTGTAGCTATCTTCAGACACTCCAGAAGAGGGAGTCAGATCTTGTTATGGGTGGTTGTGAGCCACCATGTGGTTGCTGGGATTTGAACTCCAGACCTTCGGAAGAGTAGTCGGGTGCTCTTACCCACTGAGCTATCTCAGCAGCTCCACAAGGGCTTTCTATTCCTCCTAGGACCAAGTAGGCAGGACAAATGTTCCCTGGGATCAGTGGGAATTGGTTCCAGATATCCCCTGCAGATCAACAAATTTTCTCATGTTCAAATCCTTTATATAAATTGGCACAGAGTATTTGCATATAACATGTCCATCATCTCCGGGTTACTTGTAACAGCCAATACAATGTGCATACTACATAAGTCGATGTTACACTATATTGGATAGGGTGTAATAAATATTTTTCCCCTTCAATTAGTTGAGTCTATCCATGTGGAACCTACATATGCAGAGAACCAGTGGTATGTGGTCTTGCTTGTCAGGTAGATACCTGCTTCCTGTTGTGTGTGGTGTTGGTCTAACATGGTAAAACAGGGAGGAGTCTGCCCCTCTGTGGCTTCCCCTTTGCTCTTTTATCTGCAGCCTGGGTGGCTGCACTCCAGAGCTGCCCAAGTCTTTCTCCAACAATTGCCTCTATAAACATTTCACTCATAGTTTCCATTTTCAATTTGTTCCCTGTTCTTTCACCCTCTCCATATAGACTCTTCACCAAAGAAATCTGAATTTGTTTTCTATTGTACACAAGACTGATTTACCTGTTTGCATGCATTTTCTCCTTTATTGTCAGGCCTACTGAATGTTCAACATGCATCTATTCTGACAGCCATGTGAAATTGAAATTCCTTCATGGTTTAAAAATGCCAAGGAAAGGCTAAGCAAACACACAAATCTTTAACTTTTACGTTATCCTTGAAAGTAAAGCTATTTATCTAAAATATATATTTACCCAGCCACAGCTATGTGCTTGGCCCTGGGCTCGATGCTACAGCTGGAGGAGGGACTCAGCCCAGCTCTTACACTGGGAAAGTGCGGCGCCTAAGTGAGAACAAGCGGAAACACGCATCAAGTAAGTATGCTTAAAATACATCACATCAGGACTGTTACCCCAGGAAAGGTTCTGCCAAAACCTCTTGTCTAATTAGTCATTTTAATCAGGTCTCTTCCAGGATAATAACTGGAGCTACACTTCATAATGAGCAAATTCATATTCATCATTCTATTTATGCTGCAAAACAACCTGGAGGTGAGAGCTATTTTTATCTCACTTTACATATGAGAACTATTTTCACGCTCTAAGCATAGTGTTTATCTCTCCCCTAGGACAGGGAGCTACCAGCAGCAGGCACTAGGTTGGAGCTTTAGAGTAGCCATCCTGTGCAGGAGACCTGAAGGACCCAAATGACTCTAGGCTTCACTCTGCTCCCCAACTTCTGAGCGGTCTAGGCCCGCGTTTTTCTGACTGTGTCGTTCCTATCCTGCATATTTCATTACTGAATGTTGTGGGTAGGGGGTCCTGTTATGATCCCTCCCCCCGTTTTCTGAAACACATAAATATTCAGCTGTGAACATGCCAGGAGTTCAGCTCCTTGGCTAGCTGCAGTGTCCAACTTTATAGGTCGGCAAACCATAGTTGGTTTTATACAGCCGTAAGCACGAAGAATAAGTTTGACATCTTTAAAGTGTGTTATAAACAAACATAAAACTCCAAACAAATATAAAAGGTAGAGAAAATAGCTAAGTCTCAGGACCTGAAGTGTTTACTATCTGGTTTACACATTAAACACTCAGACCCCTGCCCTAACCACTTCTCTGACACAGACCACTGAAGGAGGGTGCAATCCAGTGATCTATTGAGAGTGTATCCTTATGAAGATGTTTGCCTGAAATACTGGCCAGAGGTGATGAGGATTTTTGCATAAAATTCCAGGGAGGAGATGAAATTTGGGTAAAGATTTTAGCTTATCTTTCTGTGTTCTTTCATGTCCTTGTCTAATTTCCCTTATGTCTCAGGCGCAACCATGTTTTTATTAGGGTTTGCTTGGGACAAAATGAAGACTTAGACCTGTTAGATTTCCAGATATCAGGTCCTAGAGTTATCTGGAATGTTTTAATAAGTAGAGGGAAGAATGAAGGTTTACCCTTCATAAAGGTTATGACTTAAGAGTTTGTATCGTGAGAGTAATGTTGTGACAGAAAGAGCTACCATCTTGATGAGTTAGGCATGTTATGTGGTTAAGACAATGGCCATAACTTTCTGAATTGATCTCTTCTATAGTGATTATGATGTGACGAGAAGAAATTTTCAAATCATCCTCTTGTAGACCCCCTCCCCACCTACTTTCTTTTTTCCTGGTGTGGGTCACATCTTCTGAGGTGCATGCATTGAGGCCTATGGAAGGGCCAGAATGCTTGAGTGTCTCCAGATATGCAAACTTTGCATATATGGGCTTATATAAGAATGGTGTGATTTGGGACAGATTTTTAAATGTGTTCTTCTATCTACATAAACAGCCTCCGTAGATGACTAGGGATCAGGAGTTGAAACTTAAGCAATAAGATAGTCGAATGATCAGTTTCCAGTAATGAGTATTTTCATTGTTTCCCTCAGCTTGTTTTTAGAATCTGCCCCAGGTTTGGAGGGATTCAAATGTCTCTGTGCTATCATAATGCCCAAAGACACCAAACTTCTCATGAATGATCCTGGAAAGTTGCAGTCCTTAACTGAGATTCCCATAACAAGACAGCAACACCCACGGGTAGGTAAAGGGCTCAGCGATAAACCACTAGAGAGAGTTTCAGGAAACAGTGTCTGCTTCATTACATGTGAGCAGCCACTTACATAGTGGTAACCTATCGACTGTGATTGGTGAGCACGTTTGTTAGCTTGAATTGGATAGAGAGCGCTCATACTACCAGTTCAGAAGCAGCACATGAGAGAAGACATGGAGAGTGTATGGATGAGTAGAGGCTCATCTACAGGTCAGCTACCAGCTATTCATGCTACTTCAGAACTCAGAGTTCTGACTTCAGAAGCATGTTGTCCCATGCTTCTTATTTAGAAGCACAGTGTGCCAAGCGGCTTGGACGCTAGGTCATGACCGCATTTTCTCCAATAGAAAGTGAAAGCAGAGGAGGGACTATAATTTCTTTCAAGCCCCTTTGGTGACCCATAGGACTCTGTCTCTGTGAAGAGAGGATCTTAGGCCCACAGGACAGAGAGGGAAACGGTGGCCATCTGAGTTGCTCCTCCCACTTGAACTCTAGACTTTCTGCCTCTAGATCAGTGCTTCGCAGCCTTCCTAATGCTGCCACCCTTTAATACAATTCCTCGTGTTGTAGTAAACCCAACCATAAGATTATTTTCCTTGCTACTTCATAACTATAATTTTGCAACTGTTATGAATCATAATATAAATACCTGTTTTACAATGGTCTTAGGACCCCCTCAAAGAGTTAGCAACCCCACAGGTTGAGAACCACTCTTTTAGACTTAATTTTTTTAACTATTAAATATTCTGATGTTATTAGATTTATTACACAGTAAATTAAAACTAAGTAAGCAGAAATCATCCTGTTATTACTGTGGCATATTTCTTTCCAGTGTATATTCTATATGTATGTGCACATATAAAATATACATATTTACAATCATAATGTTGTGATTAGTCTCTATATATTTTTCTTCCTTAATGTAGCATAATGATATAACATTTCTTCTAGACACTTGCTTGTGATATTATATTCTAAAGCAAAAAATCTAGCACTGTTTACTAATCTGTTTTAATTAGCTTTGCAAATCAAAGCTATTTCTAATGCATGATTACTTTTAATAAGGCTTCCCTGAACCTTTTCGATGTGAAGTTTACAGAATCATTATTTTCTCAGGTTGAAGTCCTAAAGACAGACATACAGTTGAGACTTGTATAAAAAGATCTTTTGTTTTATGTGCTTGGTGTATCTCTAGGGCAAGTTGAGTTGTGTATCTCCCACTTATGAGAGCAAATCCCTACGACCCATTTCTTGCATGTTTGTCAGTTTTGTGGACTAGCAACTTTATAAACTGTATTAATATGATTTTTTTTAAATAAAAGGGCAGTTTTACTGGAGAAATTAGCACACTGGGATATAAAGATGGTTTGCTATGGAGCCAGGGGGTGTGTGTGAACCTGTCTCTGGTGCTTAGCAGTTATGTGGTCCTTAGGAGGCAGCCAACCATTCAAGGAGCCTGCTTCTTCGACAGTGACTGAGGTGCCTGCATTACAGTGTTAGCCATGAAATCCAGAGCTGCTGGGTGGAGAGGGTTGGTAAGGTCAGACATCACATCTCAGCCTCCAGCTAACTCTCTCCATTTGATTGTCACCCCACCTGGAGTCCACTGGGTTTGGATTCTTTTCTCAAATCCTTCTCCCCACCAGTCAGTTCCTTAGGCTGCATTTATCAATGTCTTAGTTTGAATACTGAAAATACTGCCTCTGTAGGGCATGTATGAGGAGTAAGAATGCTGAACTCCCACACAGTTGTCAGACAAGCCTTTGGAATGTAGAAAAAAGTAGTATCCCAATTCACCATTAGCCTAGCATTTAAATACAGTTTCTGGCACCCTGCAGTTGCTTCATGACAATCCTGTATTTGAAGCATCCTGCTTTAAGAACTGATATTCCACAAGGAGCAAGCTCAGTAGGACACTTTGCTCATCCCTTGGGTTCAGACATGTGAGTTATGTTCATATTTGTTAATCATGTTACACATAATAGGGTTTTAAGGCCTGTGCACAGTGTCAATCTAGTTAATCACAATATTATGTTATGACAAGATTATGCAAATGTATATGCAGATCTGCAATATTATATAAAGGAATATATATGCATACATAAAGAAATTGGGATGCTTATATAAAAAGCATGTTCAGGTTTTGTATTATATACTTCTGATTGTAAAATTGCATGCATAGAATTATATTTTATGTTACATATATACTTGTGTGTGTGATACCTGTGTGTTCACACAATATATTTGTCTATGTAAGTAGGGACAGTTATCTTATGGATGTAGCTATTTACATGTATATTGCAAGGTCTGAATCTGTGTGTATATATGTGTGCTGCATGCATATTGTACCTACAAAGTGGTTCTTTGATTGCATTTTAGAAATACACTTACAAAATTTTCAAAATTAAAAATGCATAATCATTTTTAATTTTATATAGCTGAATGCTCCAAAATTGCTAACTTCTTGGACAATAAGTGATTTTTGACACATTTTCTGGCAGGTATTATAAAATACATGTTCCTTCCTAATGCTTCTTCAAAGTAAAAAAGTTTTAACAGCACATGAAAATGTAAATAATTCTGAGGAGAAACTTATGAAATTGAGGAAACATTTCAAGATCTGCCATTGGGAAGCTTTTTGTTGTTACGTAGTTTTGTTCCTAAATATGATGTGATAGTGTTGTCCATAAGAACAGATCTGCAGACTCCAGACGTGTGGAAAGGAGGCTTTGTCAGTTCAATACTAAAGAGTCTTAGTGAGCTCTGAACCCTTTGGACTTAGTGAAAACACAGTAGCACGTGACAACTAAGAGCGGTGGTGAGAACACCCTGGTCAAACGTTACTTCCTTGCCTAGTTATACTGCAAAGAAGGAGCCAAATTCCATAAACTGGATCGAAAATACGCACACTACTTCCTGTAAGACCTGTCAGTCTCTCAGGACTTGAGATCCGACCTGAAAGTGTAAGTTTGATTCTTAAGTGTGAAGAACTGCAATCAAATCCTAAGACTCGTTAAAAACAAAACAAAACAGAACAAACAAACAAAAACAAAACAAACAAACAAACAAACAAAAAACAGGTCTCACCATTCATGATATAACCCCAGCGTTAGCTCCAAGAGACAGGAGGAAAGCTGGTACTTGTTGGCAACCATTCTGAAAAGAAAAAGAGAGAACTCTGTGTTCAATTAGCAATCCTTTTTCAAGGGGCTCAGGCATACAACGGACAACCTATACGCATGCTCATGGAAGTGAGAATCTGCATATACATCTGTATGCACACCCACATAACACGCATGTGCGCGCGCGCGCGCGCGCGCACACACACACACACACACACACACACACACACACACAGTCTATGAAGTCTTATGAAGACTCACCAGTTTTGACCAGAATTATAAAAAGTATCACAGTAAACTGATACCATTGTCCTTAATAGTATATGAAAAAGATGAACCAATTCTTTCAAAACTAATACATGTTTACAAAAACAGTATTAATTTTAGTGATTGATAGAATTTAGTGAAGGTCAAAAGCACACAACTTAAAATAATTTTAATTATCTGTTTAATTTATCTTTTTTACCCTCTAAAAGTTCTCAGTGTAGTTAATTTGCACAGATACAGTTAGATTTAAAATGCTAGTCAGGAAGAAAATTCCATAGCCAACAAGGAAACCATTATGATAGCTACTCAAAAGTGTAAATAAAGAATTACATGATGCTGCATGCATACAGGAAATACTTGAAAGTGGTAACTCGGATACATAGTTTCTGTCAGTGTTCATAATGACATCACTTAGAAAAGTCAGAAAATAGAAACAAAATGTCCATTAACAAATGAGTGTATGAACTCATGCTCATTTATTTTATTATATATTTATAGAAACATACTTACGTATACAAATTTATATATTTTGCATAATTTGTGTATTATCTATGAAATAAATTTTTTTCAGGCTTTAAAAATGAAATTCTTCATGATGCACACCTTTAACTCCAACAGTCAGGGTGCACTTACAGGAAGACCTTTGTGAGTTGCAGGCCAGCTTGAGTAATACAGTGAGACCTGTGTTTTTGAATATGACTGAATTCTGACTCCTAAAGTTCACACAGGCACACGCACATACACACATGTGTACCTACATTAAGAACAGCCACATGACCCGGCTATATCACTCTCATAAATATTCCACAAGGAATCTGGGTTAGAATACCACAGAGATACTTGTTCATATATAAACTAATATCAGGGTCCAGAGAGCATCTCCAGAGGGACGCTGCATTTCTCTGTCCTCATACAAGAAATTGAAGAAAAACACACCATTGCAGCAGAAGCAGTTATGGCTCTTTAAGAGATAGTGAACTTTCAAGTACAGGGAGGTGGCACAGTGGGTAAAGAACTTGTCATGCAACTGTAAGGACCTAGAGGAATTCCCAGAATCCACATAAAGCCAACCATGGTAACACACATTTGCAATCCCACTGCTTATACAGAAAGATGGGAGCAGAGACAGAAGAATCCTTGGAAGCTCACAGGCCAACCATCCTGAAAAAAAAAAAAAAAAAAGATAACGACAAAGACTCTTCTTCAAACAAGACAGATGGCCAGGACCAACACCCCAAGGTCTTCTCCCACCTCAGTTCACAACCTGTGGTATGCATCATCCCCAGTCAAACACATCAACATGTTCACATGCATAATACAAACACATATCACACACACAGTGCATACACACATGTCACACATACATACACAAAGATACTTTTATTTTTATCAAAAGAGTGAAGTGACAAGATCTCAAGAATGAGGAAGAAGGGGCACAGAAGCAAGCTTGGCAGCTCTAGAGATTCCTGTACAAAGAACTAGAGTTCTTAAACCATTTCACTGTGTACCTGTGGCAGCATAGCATTAACTTTTAGCTGACTTGCTTGGCCCGGTTTTTGTTTTACAGATGCTGTATCTACTATAGGAAGTTCTACACACAACTTCATCTATCACATTGCTCATTAGTGTCTTAAACCTCCAGGTAGGAGTCTTCTGGTATGGTAATGACTTCTCATATTGTCCAATGCCTCAGTTCCTATGCAAGTGACTGATTTTAGATGACCTTGTGGAGTGGAGTGATGCGGGTTCTCTTTGCCTAATGACTTTTCTTAATATACTAATTTAGTAAGAATTTGGAAAAGGCCAGACCTCTCCCCTATTCTTTTGCCTTGTACCCATGCCTGTCAGTGCAAGGTTTACAATAAACAAGATGTGGAATTAGTCTAGCTATGATAAACAGATGAATAGATAAAGATAATCAGTGGATATACACGATGGAGCATTTTTCAACTGTTAAAAAAAAAATGAAACTACTATGTCATTGCAGAAAAATGGATGGAACTGAAGATTACTGTGTTAAGTGAAATAAATTAAACTCAGAAAGGCAAAAAAAAAAAAAAAAACCTACCACCACCAACAATGTGATATGTGGGTGAATCATGAAGACATTATGTTAAGGGAAATACATAAAACACAAAATGAATTAAAATTTATAATCCCATTCACATTTATTTCCTATGGTAGTCAAGTTCATAGAGAAGAGGATAGAGCATGCTAGACAATGGAGGTTTGTAGCACAGGGTGTTGTTGTTTAAAAGGTACAAGGTCTCAGTATGATATAAAGAAATGGTATGAAGAGGCATAATAATGGTGGCTGTACTACATGAATATATGTAATGATATTAATCTCTGTACAAACACTGGTTCAAATATCAAACTTTAACTTCTGCATAATTTAGTACAAGAAAAAAGAAGTTTTGGGCTGTGAAAAAATAAATTATATGAGCATGCAATCCCCACAAGCACATGTATTATAGTAATGCATGTATGTATAAATATATATGTATACACATATGTGTTATTTTGTTGGTGTTCTGTAATTTCAGGTTCCATCTCCACAGAGTCACCCAACCACTGTAAAAACTATTTGATAAAAATAGTTAGAACTGCACTAAAAATATTCAGACTTTATTTCTTGTCATTACTCCATAAGCAAGGCACTGTAACAACTATTTACATAGCACTATAAAGTGCTTAGCATTGTACCTGATCTAGAGATGCTTTCAAGAACACAGAGGACATGTCATAGGAAAAGAATTTTGCAAATATAAAGAATTATGCACAAATATGCCATCTGAGACAAGGGGAAGGAATAAGGGAACATCTCGCTCCTGTTCTCCAGACCACAACCCTGACGCAGAGCATCTGACAGTTACAACAGTGGAAATACCTTCTCCCTGGTCAGGTTCAGGCTCACAGCAAGAAATCCCCGGATAGTCATCCTATAGCATGAAGTGGCTTTGGCCTTATCACCAGGGAAAGTGGGAACAATTAAAATAAGTGAGAATTTAAAATAAAAGACAACAGGTGACAACAGAATACTATCATATGCCCTAACCACTTAATCTGTGTTTCTTTATCAATGAATAGGGGAAAATGTAGCTTTGGATCAAAAGATGTCAGAGTAGCCTCCAAGTCAGTCCTTATGAATTTGAAGACCCTAAGCCAACCATTATACATGCTTGGTCTCAGTCTTCTCTGATAAATGAACATTCACTAACCATCCATCTTAGTTAAGGTTTCTATTGCTGAGATAAAACATCATGATCAAAAGCACTTGAGTTTATTTCATCTTACAGCTTATAGTCAGTCCACCATCCAAGAAAGTCAAGAGAGGGCCTGGAGGCAGGAGCTGATTTAGAGACCATGGGGGAGTGGTACTTAGTGGTCTACTCTGCTTGCCTTCTTATAACACCCAGGAACACCAGCCTAGGCATGGCATCACCCACAGTGTGCTGGGCCCTCCACATCAGTCAAGAAAATTCACCACAGTCTTGTCCACAGGATAACTTAGTTTCTTAATTGAGGTTCCCTTTGCTAAGACTACTTTAGCTTGTGTCGGTTGCATTTTTTGGGGGACGTTTAGGTGGTGAAGGCTTGTTGAATGAAGTATGTCATTAAATAGCCCTGCCTTCTTGAAGTTTGCTCTCTGTGTTTCATACCTGTGGGTAAAGATGTGAGCACTCAGCTTCCCCGATTCTGCATCCATGCTCTTTCCATGGACTCTAACCTTTTGGAAACATAAGCCAAAATAAATCCCTTCTTCTATAAGTTGTCTTGGTCATGATATTTTATCACAATCATAGAAAAGTGTTAAGCACAAGAGGAGACTTCTTATATCAGCTCTGTTCATTGGGGAAATGCTTCTCAAAATTTGACTTGATGGCACTGTCAGAAAGGAAAACACCCATGAGCATGAACTCTAAACAAACGTAACAGCAAACCATGTAGCACAGAATGCCATTCCCACTACCTCCCAGCAAGTGGGGAATCCAGCCCATTTGCTGTTCTTGATTTCTCTAATCACGTGTTGCTCTATAATTAACTGCCTACTGCTTTTGAATAGAAAAAAAAAAACTATTCACTAAAAGCAAAGACTTAATATTCACACAAATATGTATGCTTCTCTGACACATGCTGTTCTTAAAACCAACTGCTATTTTTGTATCCATCCTGTATACCAAAACCACTGCAGGAATATTCTAGAGTCACTCACTCAGTGTCTGCTGATTACCTTGTAGGATGTATATTATTAATGACAGTGATTGCTTTCTGACCTCCTTGCCATGATCCATTTCCATCCATTAAGGAACTACATTATTTGCTTTAGCAAGATATAAATCATAAATGAAATATTGATTTTTTTAAAAAAATCCAAACTGCTTTACATTAAAAAAATTCCTGCAAAGAGAAATTTCTAAACTCCAAGAAAAATGCATGTAATATCAGAAATTCCAGGTGTTGAATGAACCAAGATTGTGTGCTAAGTGGTTGAATAGGTCCCTGCTTAGTCTCCTTTACAACAAACTTAGATCTTAGCATGACATATTGTCTAAATCTATGAACACTTTATTGAATGTGTTTGAGTGAATTTATGTCTTATCAAAACTAAACACATTTCCAAAACCACAAGTCTTCTTTCTCAGTGTTTAGCAGGAAATTTAAACTTCAGTTTGGCAAGGAGACTGAAGATTATCTACTAAGGGGATGGGTTAGTCTTTCTAAATATACTACAGCATCTTTCAATATTGTTAGGTCTTTTTACAGTGTGAGAAGGCATTGCTCTTCAGCGGAGTGAGGTATTTGGTAATGAGATAGGCATTAATGTATCTCTTTTCACAGCATTACATGAGGCAAGTGGTTCCGTCCATCACAATAGGTGGTTATTGCTTTCAGATAAGAGTTTACCCTGTGGTCTGGCAAGGAAGAAGGTTGCTCCATCTTTATAAAAATAGTGTCCAGTGCTGAGAAGATGCATCACTATAACAGTATTGGAGTGAAATGACACTGGTTAAAAGGACGGAGTGCTTAGCTCTGCCCATCTTCTGACCTCACCTTCCAAGCAGGGAGGGGTCAATTGTCATAGATGTGAGAGGAGATGTTCCCTCAAGGTGAGATGTCACACACACAAGCATATCTATGCCTATGGGAGGATTTGCAACCTGACACATGCAGAGGAAATTCTTTTCACACCCCATGAGCTCATTTACATGATGAGATGACTAAGTAAGTGAATGATGTGAGTGGAAGATTCAGCAATGTAAAGTAAATAATGTGCCCCCTGGAGCCACAGCCTAAGAAGAAACCCCAGGCTTTGTTCAATCATTAATATTTTTAAAGCATATTACTTGCTACATAAAAGGTAAATTTGATATGTGAATATTGACCAGCCATAGGCAATGCACTGCATGACCTGCACAAGATACAGCATGCGAGAATTGGAGACATGTTTTCTACTTTCAGGGTATTCTCTAGCTTAAAAATCCTGGTTGTTCTTATTTCTTGCTAGTCAGTTATATCCCACTTAGAAATAACCTCTGAGACTAAATGCCAAAGAGAATGGCATCAAGGTAGGCATAAAAGACAGATTTGCAAAAGAAAAGGAGAAAGGGAAGAAGAAGCAGGAAAAAAAGAAAGTAAGGGAAAGAAAATATAGAAAATCAAGAAGAAGGTGGGGAGACAGCTAAGCCTGTAAAGTGCTTGTAAGAACAAGGATCTCAGTTCAATATCCAAAAACTCATGTGAAGAATCCAAATACATACCTACAGTCCCAGGGCTGTGGAAGTAAAAACAGATGGATTCCTGGAGCTTCTCAGCCAGTCAATCTAGCTGAATAGGTGAGCTTCAGGTTGAGTGAGAGACCCTGCCTATAAATAAATAAATAAATAAATAAATAAATAAATAAATAAATAAATAAATAAAGTGGGGAGTGATACAAATGCATGTGTGTACACACACACACACAGAGAGAGAGAGAGAGAGAGAGAGAGAGAGAGAGAGAGAGAGAGAGNAGAGAGAGAGAGAGAGAGAGAGAGAGAGAGAGAGAGAGAGAGAGAGGAGTAGAAATACAACAAAACTATGTGCCTATCAGAATGTCAGAATGGCCAAGATCCATAAAGCAGAAAACAAGGTTGGCCAAGGTGTGGAGAAATAAAAACCATCACTCATCACCAGTACAAATGCAACTGGCAGAGAGCTGCTATGCAGGATAGTTTAGCAGCTTAGAAAACTAAGTACACTCTTAGCACAGACTGTGGCAATCCCAAGAGTTAAAAGTACTTATTGCTCAAACCTCCACACCCGTGCTTATTCAAATAGCAAAATTTAGGGGAGGGGCTCCCCCCAAGGGACTGTTGGCAGCTAACAGTTGTTGGCAGATGAGGTGTCATTTACTTCAGTGCTGTACCCATTGGTTAGTTGTTGATGCTCCAGTAAATAACCTTCCACAAAAAAATAAAATAACCACAAAAACTTAGAACCAAATAAGATGCCATCCAGTAGGCTTTATGTCAATTGTGGAACATGCAGATAGTCCAATATTGTTGAACACTAAATACGAATGACCCAGCAAGTATTTTACAAAAAGGCATGAAATAAATTCAAATGAGTACTACTCAGCAAAAGAAGCCATTAGAAAGAGCTATGTACTGTGTGGTTTTAATTACATAAGTCTTTAGAAAAAAAAAAAACATTGAGACAGTTAAAATATCAACAGTCAACCAGAAATTATGTGGAGCCAGTGGATGACTAGGGAGAGCACAGAGGGTTCTCTAGGGCAGGTAACAATTTATATGGTCAATGTGTGTTATTTTATACTTATGCAAGCCCTCGGGACATATATGCCAAGAATCAATACCAATATAAGTTCTGGACTTTGCATGAAACTAATGTTAATGTACTTTCATTAATTGTAGCACCCTAACAAGAGAATATAAAATAGTAGGTTGAGGGTATGTGAGAGCTGGGAATATATGGGAAGTCTCTATACCTGATCCTTAATTTTATTGAGAACCTCAAACTCTGTAAGCATATAACACTCCTAAGAATAATGATGGAGACTTACAAACTCTGTACATGGATTTGTCATTCAGCAGGCAGTTAAGAGAAGGACTCTGTGGGGGTGAGGCTATAGTCATGCAGAGTTCCAAATGCAAACCAGGTATGTGTCTGCCTAGCACACATTCCCCACTATGTCCACCTTACCCTGGCATGTAAGCTGTTCCCTAGAGACCATATCAACAAGCTCCCTGACTTGTGACATCTAGCAGAATGTAAATACTGCAAAATGCCAGTAGACCAGAGAAGAGGGAAGTGTATAATCTAGCTGTTTGTTTCCTGGGCTCTTATTTCAAATATAAACAAAGCCAGAGAGAACTACATGTAACAGGCAATGATTAATTCAGTAATTATTGTATCAGAGAGCCGAGTGCAATAGATACTGAGTCGTGTCTAAAAAAAAAAAAAAAATCTAGAACCCTTTGAAAGGATAAGATGGTTACCCTTTGGTTGTTGGGAGATGAGGGAGAACAGCACCAAAGGACCAAATGAGGTTTAGGCCCATGGGACTAGCCTCCTTGCTTTGCTAACTGGCATACATGTCAAGGTTAGGCTTCTTTCTTCCAAAGACTGGGAGATAAGGACCAATCTTCAGATATTGAATTTTGGCAGCTCTAAACATCCCTAGAGGTACTTAATCTTCATCTGAGAGACATTGGCTTAACCTAAGGAAGCATGCTATAAAAAGATTATCATCTGGTTTCAGCATAGAATTCAACCAGACATGCAAAGAAGAGCTAATACCAATACTCTTCAAACTATCCCACAAAATAGAAATAGAAAGAGCACTGCCAAACTCATTCTATGAGGCCACAGTTAACATTGGCACCTAAACCACATAGAGACTCAATGAAGAAAAATAATTTTGAATCAATTTCTCTTATTAATAGTAATAAAACATACTCAATAAGGTGCTCACTTACAAAGCAAATCCAAGAATACATCAAAAGTAACATCCACCATGATCTAGTAAGCTTCATCCTAGGAATGTAGAGATGGCTCAATATATGAAAATCTATCAATGTAAACCATCAAATAAATAAACTGAGAGAAAAACATCACATGATAATTTCATTAGATGCTTAAAAGACCTTTGAAAATTCCAACAACTTTCAAGTTAAAAACCTTGGACAGGCCAGGGATACAAGGTGCATAGATAAACATAATAAAGGCAATATACAGCAAACCAAAAACCAACATTAGATTAAATACAGAGAAATGTAAAATAGTTCCGCTAAAATCAGGGACAAGACTGGCCATTCTTTCCCTATCTAGTTAACATAATACTTGAAGTTTTCACTAGAGCAATCAAACAACTAAAGGGGGTCAATAGGATACAAATTGGGAAGGAAGAAGTCAAATTATAACTATTTGCAGATGATCTGATGCTATTTATAAATGACTCCAAAAATTCTACCAGAGATCCCCTACAAATAATAAACACTTTCGCAAAGTGTCTGGATACAAAATTAACTAAGAAAAAAATCAGTAGCTCTCCTTTACACAAATGATAATTGGGCTGAGAAAGAAATTAGGAAGCAACACCATTTTCAATAGCTGCAAATAATATGATATATCTTTATGTAACTCTAATTAAGCACGTCAAAGACCTGTATGACAAGAACTTCAAGTCTCTGAAGAAAGAAATTGAGGAAGATGTTAGAAATGGAAAGATCTCCCATCCTCATGGACTGGTAGAAATAGCATTGCAAAAATGTCCATCTTACCAAAAGTAATCAGTCTACAGGTTCAATGTAATTCCCATCAAAATTCCAATACAATTCCCAACTTCATATAGAAAAACAAACAAAAACCCAAGATAAAACAATCTTGTACAATAAAAACCTGGAGGTATCATCATAACTGATTTCAAGCTATACTGCAGAGCAATAAAAACTATAGTGTAATAAAAACTGCATGGCATTGGCATAAAAACAGACAGGTTGGTCAATGGAATAGAATCAAAGAGCCAGAAATAGACCCACACACCTATGGACACTTGACATTTGACAAAGAAGCTGAAACCTTACAATGGAAAAATGAAAGCATCTTCAATAAATAAATGTTGCAGGTTTAATTGGATGTCTGCATGTATAAGAACACAAATATACCCGTATCTACTGCCCTGACCAAAACTCAATTCCAACTGGATTGAAGACTTCAACATAAAACTAAACAAACTAAATCTAATAGAAAAGAAGGTGGGGAACTGCCTTGAACCCATTGTCACAGGAGACAAATTCCTGAACAGAAAACCAATAGCTCAGGCACTAAGATCAGCAATTTATAAACGGGACCTCATGAAACAGAAAAGTTTTTGCAAGACTAAGGACAGCCATCAGTAGAACAGAATGGCAGGCTACTTTACTGTAGGCTTAGATTTTTCAAAACCTACTTTAATAAGGGTTCTTATATACTTCCACCTCCCTTCTGGCCCAAAAGAAAGTTTAAGGAAATATGAGTTGTGGACCTGTTTAGAAGTAGTTTCTTGGGGCAATTCCAATCTTCATTGTCAGGAAGGATATGAGCAGTTCAGGCTAAAACATCAAACACGAATCAGTAACAGCAGTTCAGTGCAATTGGCAAACAGCAAACATGAGTCAGTAACAGTGGCCCAATCCAGAAGAAACTGAGATGTTCTGCTGAATTAGCATGAGTCTGTGGAGGCGGCAAGAAACAGCCACAAGGCACATTTCTCCTATGGAATCACAAGCAGCAAAGATCAGGGAAGCATAGCAAAGCATTACCAGGTGAATCAGTGCAAAAGCATCATCAACGAAGACCAGTGAAAAACTGCAAGAGTGTCATTCACTGTCTACTGGGTTATGCTTATGCTCTCTTCAAACATCACTTGTCCTCTCAAGTTTCTTCCTCAGCAAAACATCCTCTCATGAGACAGCTTCTAGGAAAACATCACATAATACGACTGAATCTCCAAAGAAACAAGAAATTTCCTCTTCACCCTACAGAATGGGAAAATATTTCACTGGGCCTACATCTGTCAGAGGATTAATGTCCAAAATATATAAAGAACTCGAGAAATTAAACACCAAGCAACCAAATAACACAATTTAAAAAACAGGGTAAGAGTTAAATAGAGAATTCCCAACAGAGGAATCTTTAATGGCCAAGAAACACTTAAATGGTCCGTGTCCTTAGTTGTCAGGGAAATGCAAGTAAAAAGGACTCTGAGATTTCACCTTACACCCAACAAAATGACTAAGTTGAACTCAAGTGACAGCACATGCTGGTGAGGATGTGGAGCAAGAGGAACATTCCTCCATTGTGTGTGGGAGCACAAATTTGTAAAACCACTCTGGAAATCAATTTGCTGGTTTCTCAGAGAATTTGGGATGGTTCTATCTCAAGACTCAGCTATTCCACTCCTGGGCATATATCCAAAAATACTCCACCATACCATAAGGACACGTGCTCCACTATGTTTATAGCAGCTTTATTTGTAATAGCTAGAAACTAGAAACTGTGTAGCTGTCCCTCAACTGAAGAATGGATAAAAAATGAAGTGTTACATTTTTACAATGGAATCCTATTCATCTATTAAAACCAAAGATATAATGAAATCTTCAGGCAAATGGATGGAACTTGAGAATAGCATACTGTGTGAGGTAGCACAGACACAGAAAGACATGTATGGTTTGTACTCATGGATATTAGCTATAAAGTATAGTATAACCACAAGACAGCCTACAAAACCTAAGAAACTGGGTAATAAGGAGAGTGTGTATCTCACCCATAAGGGGAAACAAAATAGTTATTAGAGGTGAATGGAAAGAGAGGAAACTGGGTGGGAGAGGGGGGTTAGGAGGGGATGGGGAGTGGGAATAAGTTGTGGGGAGAGGAAGGCAGGAGATGGCTGAGAGTGCAATAGGAAATCGATAAGGGAGGCATTTCTGGGATGAGCTGGAGACCTGGGAGGCTCCCAGGAATCTATGGGGAGGTGACCCTAGCTGAGATTTTTAACCAGCAGTGGATATGGAGACTGAGGTGGCCACCTCTTCTAGACTTTCAGTGAAGCAAGGGGGACATCAGTCTACCCACAAAACCTTCAACCTAAAAGGCACAGGGATAAAGATGCTGCATAGCCAACCAATAACTACCCCAACTTGAGACCCATCCCGTGGTAAGGAGCCAGTTCCTAACACTATTCATGGCACTCTGCTATGCTTCCAGACAGGAACCTAGCATAACTGTCTCATGAGAGGCTTCATCCAACAGTGGATGGAAATGGATGCAGAGATAGCCAAATATCAGGGGGAACTTGGGAGTCCTTGAAAGACTGGGGGATAGGATTGAGTGAGCCAGAGGGGCCCAGAACACCAGAAGATAATCTACAGAGTCAATTAACTTGGGCCCAGGGGGGATCACAGAGACTGAACAGCCAATCAAAGAACATTCAGGGGCTAGACCTAGGTCCTCTACATTTTTGTAGCAAATGTACAGCTTGTTTTTTTTTTTTTTTTTGTGAGTCACCTAACAACTGGAGTGGGAGCCATCTCTGTTGCCTGCCATTAGATCCCCTTCCCCTACCTGGACTGCCTGGTTGGGCCTCAGTGGGAGAGGATGAGCTTAGTTCTGATGGGAGTAGATGTTCCAGGGTGGTGTGGTATCTAAGGGGAGCTCCCATTCTCTGAGAAGAAAGGGAGAGGGTAATGGGAGGAGGGATCTGTAAGGGTAGGACTGGGATGAGAGGAGGGTGGCTGCAACTGGGATGTAAAGTGATAAATAATTGACGAAAAAGATTATCAATTCATTTGACTTCCCCATACTACAGCCTCGCTTTTGTAACCAGCTATTTAGTGAAGAGCTAGTGACTTTTACTCTCCATGTTCAGCTCGTGTCCTTTAAACCTTTCAGTGTATTCTGGCTGGCTGTCACCTTCCTGAATATTTTGGCTGTGAATGTCTTCCTAGGACACTGGGAGGATGGATAGCTTGTAGTGCAGCAGTCTGGTAGAGCTGGAGAATTCACAACAGAGACAGCTCTTCGTGTCAGATCTTCAGGAGCTGCTGAGCTATCACCCAGCTTCCTTCATCCTTTGGTGAGATTAATCTAAGGCACATGCTTTCTACTATTTTACAATTTCCCTGAGTAGGAAACTCATGTCATCTGCTGTCAGCGTTGAGGGCATGATTACTTTATTTGCCTGTGTTCTGTGGGCTAGCAATTTTGGCTTAGCTTAGCAGGGCATTTCTTCTGGTTCCATCTGGGGTTAGTCATTTGGTTATAGTCAGTTGGAGGATCATGTGACATCAAGTTTCCATGGGTGCCTCCAGCTAGAATGACTCATTTATGTTCTGTATGCCTTCCCCCTAGAAGAGGCTTCTTTTCCCCAATGCTCTGCAAACACTTACAGGAGGACAAGGGGTTAAATAAATCACAAGATCTCTAGCAAGCTAGTCCCAGAACCTCTGCTGTTTTAGTTCTGTGGATGCCAAGATACACCATGATGAAGGCAACTTATTAAAGAAAGTATTTAATTGAGGTCTTGATAATAGTTTCAAAGTGTAAATCCATTTCCATCATGGTGGGGAGCATGGTAGGAAGGAGGCAGGAATGGCCTGGAGGTGGAGGTGAGGACTTGATTATTTACATTTTGGTTGAGAACAACCAAAAGCAGAGGCAAAGTTAGCAAAATTGGGCCTGGTGTGGACTTTTGAAACCACAAAGCTCACTCCCAGTGATACACCTCTTTCAACCCTTCCAAAATCATCCATCAACTGGGATCCAAATATCTGAATGTATAAGCCTATGCAGCCATTCTTATTCAAACCACCACAATTGCCTTAGTACTTTGAAGCTAAAATACCCATTATAGCTGCCTGTGTTTGAACTCTGGATCCTCTAGCTTGTGATACTACTTGGGAAGAATGTAGACTCTTTAGAAGGTGGAGACTTGTTGGAGAAGATGGGTCAGAAGGTTAGGTGTTGAGGCTGTATAGCCAAGTTCCATTTCCTGTTAATTATGGTGCATAAGTGTTGATGCAATGTGGCCAACCAGTCTTTAGCTCCTGCTGTCATGCCTTCCCTGACTGCCAGCATCTCTCTCCCATCATAACAGACTGTATTTCCATGGAACTATAAGCCAAAATAAGCCTTTTCTCCACTAACCTGGTTTTACCAAAAGTATAAACTAAGATATTACTGCAGTTCATTGACTTAAAACAAGCTACACTTGCCAGGATTCAAGGGGTCGGGAAATGGGTTTATTTTCAATAATTTGTGCTTATTTTCAATCTACCACACTCTTTAGAGTCATCTTCCTTTCTGACACCTTCATACCCCTATTGGTATTCTTAAATCCCAGATAAGTACCTGGACTAAAATCCATGTCTCAGCATCTGATTGAACACAAATAAACACAAATGTCCTAAAACTATGTTACACTTGTTGCATTTGTTTATTGCCTGTTCAGAATGACATCATAGACAGTTATGTAACTTAGCCCAAGGCATGAAAAAGATTTTTTTTTTCAAAATCTACATATGACATTTCTCCAATAGGTAAAAGTGTCTCACTGTAATAAACATGACCACTCTACAACCTGTTTCTGATCATTCCTCGATTTTAATCATGAACCACATGCTCATGAATCCCACACATGGCCAGGTGACTTCCTTTGGCTTTTAGAAGTAGGGAAGAGGATGTGTGCTTGCTTGTTAAAAGACTGCACAAAATACGTAAGACCTAGCACTTCAGTCTTCTCAGACAAGTGAGCAGTTGAGCAAAACGTTCCGAGGCAGCACAATTCTTGCCAACGCTGATTGCGTCGGGTGTGGCTCCCACTGTGCTCTCGTGGATGCTTTGGGCAGTTGGTGCCAGGGTATATTTGAAAGTGAAACAAATAAATAGGCAGATCTAGGTGCTTCTGGGAGCTTGTGCAGACACCAATCCTCAATAGTACAAGTATACACTTCAACATACATGTGGTTTCTAGGGACAGTCACTTGATATAAGAAATCAGGACTTTCTAAAGACACTTCTATATGAAAACACATCTAGATTAAATATCTTTTCATTTTATAATGCCACACACCCAATAGTTTACAATTAATTATATCTCCCAGTATCCCATTTCATCTGCAGCAATCATTGGAAGATGAACTGATGTTTATTTTCTATATGATGGCAGTGATCACGAGCCTTCTGCTCCCTCCACGTTCTCTGTTACCTTACACTCCTTGTAGCTTTTACAAGTAATTATGGACTTCTCTGACACATCATGAAACTTTTTCTGTGTGTTATTCTAATCAATAAAACAAAGGATGGGTTACCAAATGTTGAAATAAGAGTCACATCTTAAATATTTGTGTCTCCTTTGACAACCTTCTGTCCCCACTTTTCATATCTCTCTTTAGAAATAAACACAGTTTAGCAAGCTGTTGCATAGTCTCCCGGATTATACTACATTTCCATTTTCTTATCTGTGTAGAAACACATGTGATTTGTTCTTGTTTTTATAACAAAGGCATTACCTTAAAGTTTGTATACTTTCTTTGCTTTTTTACATTTCTAATGAACATGAGGTGTATAGATACTATTGATGTGGCACATACAGAAATGCAGTATTATGTTTAATGCCTATGACAATATCAGTCATGTGATGGCAACTTCATTTAACATCTCCCTGAAGTGTTGTCCAGATTCCACCATCCTTAACTATGCTAAATTAATAATTTTGTATTTACACTTCGTGTACATGTTCAAATATCTTTATAGGTTGAATTCTGACTGATAAAATTGTTCAATGGGTTGACAGAGAGACCAAACTCTTTAAAAGAGTCTATTATAACATACTCTCAATGACTTCTATAGACTTTGAGTTGTACTAATTTTAAAATGTGCATACAAAAAATCTAACAATCTTTTTTTTTTCACACCACAGGATGTCTTCACCTAAAGTGAAGGATATAGATATAAATACCCAGAACTAAGTGCCACCTGTGCAGTGGAACCATGACACATGTCATCGGCTTCAGGACCAGGCAAATGGCACATAATGGGTTGAAACTGAAAAAAATGGTATGCCTATTATACAGTAGTGAAGCATCTGGTCAGACTGTTTCCCTAGTAACCTGGAAAGCAGATGATGAGGCAAGGAAACTGATGGCTTTACACAAAGATAATGACAAGCAGGTGCTAATAGCAAATCTTAGTTGTTACTGGCTACACACAAGGCACTGTAGAATAAAGAGGTACACTCATAAAGAGGTGTCAGCTTGCAGAAGTGAAAGAAACAGGACTCTAGGAATTACAGGACTATAAACTGAGAGGTGCATCTGGTACCGTTGCTAATCTTTTGAATAACAAAAGGCTAATTAATATTAAGCTCTTTTCAGTAGCAATGAACATTCTTAGCACCCTTCCATGTGCTTCTGGAAAGACACAACTTCATTTAGGCAGCATTGCTGTTAGAATGCTAAAACCACCCTGATTGATGTATATTCAACAAAACAGGTGACCAGTACTCTGAAAAATCGCCAAATCCTGGAAGACAAGGACACTAAAGATACATAACAATTAAATGCAGTCTGTGATCCCACAGTACTGTTAGAATAACTGAACAAATATGAATATGGATTATATAACAGATCAGACTGCTATTGCTAAGTTACATTGTTGGAACTGAATTGTTCTAACTTGGTTATATGGAAACGCCTTCAGTCCACGTGTCTAAGATTTAACATCACTCGTACCTTAATCTTGAGTCATTTAGCAATAATATCCACACGTTGTGGAGGATGTGTCTGAAGCAAAACAGAAAGAAACAAAAAAGTCTAAAAAAGAGAAAGGATATTAATATGACAAACTAATGAAAAATTGGGAAGAAAAAAAACCAACAACACAGCGAATTCTGTTATCTAGATTTTCTTGTACTCAATTTTTTTCTAAGAGGAGCGTCTTCTAAGTTGGACTTCAGAATAAAGTCATGATATTTTTACATCTGACAACTTTGAGGTAAAAACTTATAACTTATAGGTTGTAAAACCTATAAATGAGGTAATCCTGCTGAATAGAGAAGGTTGGGCATAAGGACTTGTTAAGGAAAGGGTATAGACATGGTTCTTCCATAGAGGTTCAATGGGCTGCAGATATTCATGCCTCAAAAATAACTTGGAGCATCACTCTTTGAATGTGGGGCCAACAAAAAAGCAGATAAAAAGGTAAAAGTCAAAATTTTTTTGTGAGTGGCATGATCTCTGGACCATCAGTCTTAACTCAAAGGTTCTGAATGAGTAAAACTGAATAAACTCTTAACTCACAGACTATGAAGAAAGAGCAAGCTTGAGAAAGCTGCTTGGGTTCCAGCGAGGTGTAGTGGTTTGAACAAGTTGGGCCCCCATTGACTCATGTGTTTGAATACGCTTGGCCCAGGGAATGGCACTATTAAGAGGTGTGGCCTTGTTGGAGGAAGTGTGTCACTGTGGAGTTGGGCTTTGAAATTCTCCTCCTAGCTGTCTGGAAGCCAGTCTTCTCTGTGTGCCTTCAGAACAAGATGTAGCACCATGCCTGCCTGGATGTTGACATGCTTCTTGCAGTGATGATAATGGAGAGAACTTATTTAGTAGTTTTTGGTTTTGTTTTTTTAAGGTATTTTCTTTATTTACATTTCAAATTTTATCCCCCTTTCCCCATCTCACCTCTGAAAATCCCCCTAATCCACCCCCACCCCACTCACTAACCCACCCACTCCTGCTCCCCTCTCCTGGGATTCTCCTACACTGGGGCATCGAGCCTTCACAGGACCAAGGGCCTCTCCTCTCATTGATATCCTACAAGGCCATCCTCTGCTACATATGTGACTGGACCCACGAGTCCCTCCTAGTGTACTTTTTAGTTGTTGGTTTAGTCCCTGGGAGCTCTGGGAGTACAGGTTGGTTCATACTGTTGTTTCATGAAGTGAACTTGTAAGCCAGCCCCACTTAACTGCTGTCCTTTATAAAAAAAAGTTGCCTTGGTCGTGGTGGGTGTCTTTTTACAGAAATAGAAACTAAGACAGGAGGTCACATTCATTTTCGCTTGGTTGTTTGGTTTTGGTTTTTTGCTTGTTCACTTTGTTTTACTTTGATAGAATCTCTCTATTCTCATACACACTGGCATCAAAGCTATGATAACCTTTCTTTAGCTTCCCACATGCTAAGACAGCAAGCATGCGTCATGATGCCTAGCCAGGGTGATAGTCTTTAATAGTGTCTTCAAAGGAGTTGGAGAAGAATTATGAGAAAGCAAGCATCTCCCAGAAGTCAGAGAAGAGGCTTTGACAGCTATGAACCCAGAACAAAGATGAAATATTCTCCAGCCCCAAAGAAGAGAGTTTGTTAGTTATGTGTTCTGTACTTTCAGATTTACTGTGGTATTGCCATGAGTCAAAGTCTTTCTGAGTGTAGATGCTTGTGGTGTGCTTTGATTTTACAGAACTCTAGATGGCTGGGAAGCTTGAGAGAGAAAAGATACAGCACAAGGTCATGAACTTTGAGCCCCATGCAGTAGCTGTGTGTAGTCAGGCACAGTTTCTTCTGGAGGAGGGATGATGAGCAGGGAGCCTGGGAGAGGCTTTGGGAAAGCTGGACTACATTGAAATTCCTTGGGCAAATGAAATGTGGACACTGGCAGTAAAAAGTTGTCTCATTAAAGGAAGTGAAGGGATATGAGAGACTTCCCATCACCAGCAAATCATGACAGATCTGCAAAGTGAGAAAGAAATAGAATGAAGGTTTTCAGATAGACAGTTTTGAGGTCATTTAGCATTACGGAATGATTTAGGACTATACTAAGGAATGGTAACGAAGTATTGTTGTCAAATTAGAAATCTTATATATTGAGATGAATTTTAGACTTTATTAATTATTCATAGCTTATTCATAAGAATGGCTGTCTAAAATAAAAGTAAAATAAATAACAGCTAGCTTATTCGGGTTGAGAAAATGGAATCAGAAATAAAACGTTCACTTAAAAATAAAAGCAAAGGTTGGGAGAATCATAAAATAAAGGATGAAAAAGAGCAAAATAGAGGAAACAGTAAACATATCAACATAGAATAGCAATGATAAATGCAAATGGGCTAAACTCATTTAAAAGGCAAAGATAGATTGGAATAGATACAATAAAATTTGACTATAAGATGTTTGCAAACAGTATACCCCAAAGAGATAGGCTCAGCCAATGTAGAAATAAATGGATAAAAATGGCATGCCAGATCCTAATAACCAAAGGAGAGCAGACATAATTTCACAGACATGACAACATTAATCAGACAGCATAGATTTTACACAAAAAGATTCCCTACCCAGTAATAAAAGTTTTAACACACAGGAAGATAGTTCTTAATATGGGCGTACCAGCGAACACAGTTTCAGGAATGGAAAGCAAGGCCTCTGATGATGTAGGAGAGCGTGGCAGGTTCTCTGGGTTGATGAGGACAGAAACACAGCTTCCTTTCTTACTAATGGAAAATTTGAAGACACAGAAGAAATCAGGGTATATCTTTGTTAATTAATGAGGACCTATATAAAAGTTGCTGCATTTGTGGCTGCAAAGGCTGTTTTGACAAAATATCAGCTGTTGCTGATCCTCACCCCATACAATGCATTTGAGAAGTCAGAGCAGATAAAGAAACACGTCTCCATAATGTTTGTTAAATTTAAAACATTCATCCTAAGGACTCTTGGATTAAAGAAGAGAAGAAAACAGAAAGGAGAAAATTAAAGAACCAAATGCTAACTTTAACAACTATGTAGAGCCAAGTTTAGTGGCACAGGTCTTTAATTTCAGAACTCAGGGGACAGAGACTGGTAGATCTCTATGAGTTCGAAGCCAGTCTGGTCTATAGAGAGAGTTCCAGGACAGCCAGAGCTATAGAAAGAAACCCTGTCTGTAAACAACAACCACAACAACAAAAAAACCAACCAATCAACCAACACAACCAACCAACCAAACAAACAAACAAACAAACAATATAGCAAGAGAAGAATGCACTCCCTCTGAGCCCTCTCTCCATCATAAGAGACTGTGGAGTGTCCAGCCCTAAATGGGAGGTACATTTCGCACCCCTGCCCCCAAGAAGCAAAGATCTTCCCAGAAGATGGCAAAAGTGTGCAAGATCCAGAGGTGGTGAATAATTCCAAGAAAACGACATTTTCCAGACTCAACAAGGCAGTTGTACCTCTGAATTCACAGTGACTGGGATGGCACACACAGACCTGTATGCAAGCTTAAGCAAGAGGAAGCCTCAGCGTGGAGCATGGAGGAGGCCAGGGGTGGAGGGGACACAACATAAAATTCCACTCCGAGCTCAGGAGTGGTTGGCATCCGATAGCAGCAGAAGGGGAGCTTTCATCGATGATGAGACAGACAGACATTGGGTGGGTGGACCACAATACAGAGAAGGCTCCACTCCCAAGAGCAGGAGGAGATAAATGTAATTAAACCACATCTCAAGGAAAACATAAAAATACCACTAAAGCATACAATATCCACATAGCAGCCATGAAGAATAGCATGTAAACATTATGGCAAATCTTCAAAACAAAACAGTATATTTTTTAATAAGAAGAAAGGATGAAAATTAAGGAAATGTAAAAGCAAGACAGTTGGATAAATGCAATGTGAATTGAATTAAATAAAAATCACCATCAAAGCTGAAAGTAGATTAGTTAGAAATCTAATAAATTTGATAGAAGTCTTGTGGGTTAAAACACAAGAAAACAGAAAGTACAAATAGAGAATATTAAGAATAAATGGTTATGTTCAAAGTTAAGAAGATGAAATTTATTTTGAAACCTAGATAATATATATATACAAAGTCTAAAAGACTAATTTACAAAAACAAAAAGTGAGAAAAAAACTGAAAGGCTGGTACCTCCTATTACATCACAAATATAAAATGGGCAGTCAGCTCAGCACAGAGAGAGTCTCCACCTGAGGTGGTTATAAATGAGCCCCAATGTAGTCAGAAAAGGCCATCCAAGCTTACACATGTGATTATAGAATGTTGGCAGGGAGGAAATTGTCCGAATTCATTCTATGACATTTGTGTGAATTTAATCATGGTAGCTCAAGCCTATAGTCACAGTGCTCCAAAAGCTGAGGCAGGGGATTGCAGTGGGTCCCAGCCCAGCCTGTGTGAGTGAGAGAGCCTGTCTCAAAACAAGACAGAGTAGTATATAACCAGCAAGGGGAGGTTATTGCAGTAATTTGAGTGGTTTCTCATTTGGGAATCTGTACATACAAATGCAGCCTAGTAATACAGCTGAAACATGGCCAATGTTCTACTTCCCCCAGAAGTGCTGGGCCTCCCCTAATAATCAGCAACACCCATGAAGGCACCAGAAAAAGATGGATGGTAAGGGCCTAAAGTGGGGACAGGTGCCAGCTCTAAGAGTGTCAGTGTCCCTACCAGAATCTCCAAAGTGGGACAACAGGCTTCAACAGGAGGTGCACAGCATCTTGGGAAGGCTTACTAGCAAAACCCCAGCTAGATCCTCGCCTCATCATGTATCAGTGCAGCCACAATTTGAGAGAGAAACATACAAAAGGCAATCAGCCAAAACCCAGGCCAAGTTACTAATGACACAGAAAAGAGAAAAGAACATTTTTAACAGAAAAAAAAAACAAACAAGCAAAAAAAAAAAAAAAAAACCAGTGATACAATTAAAAATGTCTTCAGAAGCACTGTGAAGTATGTACTGGGTAAAGAGCGTGAAGTCTGTCTTTACAGACATATGGGATAGATAGGAGAGAGACCAAGAAACGACCTAACAAGCAAAAGCTGTGAGATGTTACTGCTGGTGAGCATGCGGCAGAGGGAGCACGGGGATCATCTCACTGTGCGCAGGCGTGTGGAAGCACCATGTTCATAAGCTACAAACCAGGAGCTTACCAACATGCACATTCTACAAGGAGAAATGTCATCACCTCAGCAAATGCCAAAGATGATCCTCGGGAGTCAGCCGCCAAGAGCTGTTACTGCTCTCAGCTTACCAGAAACACAGAGAGTGCTGTGGACTTTGTGAGAGAGGAGCTCTGTAAAACAAAAGATAAAGCTACATGCAAATATTGTATTCAATGAAAAATGTTGGTGTGATTGCCCAACATGAACAATGAAAAATATATTTGAAGTAAAGAATGTTAAAATTCACCTATTTTTATAGAAATCAACACTGAACACTTTTACATGCATATATATACGTATATATTATATAATTAATATATTGTATTATATTAATTATATTATTATAATATATTATATATACATATATTCTATGATGTAGGATAAAATATAGATGTGTTTTTGTTGACTTTACTACAGAAACCCTTATCTTCTTCAAGACTTCCAGGGAGGAGAATAACAGACATGATAGTTGCATTCACTGTTTGTGACCTCATACACTTATATTTCAGAGACAGCAGATCCTATTCCTACACAACCACATTTATCTAATTCTTCACTACATACAAAACCACATTTCCATAATTCCAAGTAAGATATGAAATAAATGTATATTTCTAAGCAAGTGCATATCCAGACTCCTGTATTATAACTCTGCATAGTGTCATGTTTTTAGACATCATGTTAGATGCATATGGCAACTCCATTTACATCGTTTTACACTATAGTGTCACATAGATTTGTTCATGTCATCATGAAGGAGCAGAAGCTAGTACTTTACATAATACCATATGTGATGGGTAATTATGTAAGTTGTGGATGTTAACTGAAATGCATACTTTTATCAATATAGTATGTATTTATATACAGCCTGTTCTAATTACCAACATAGCAATGCTCTTAAAACACTAAACACACACTCAAGCACGTATGGTGTACTAGGCTGAGACTATTCCCTGATTTGCGTTCTAAAAATCCAGATAAATCTACATAACTTGGTGTAGATAAAGAAATCCTTGCAGAATCTGGAGCAGACTCAGTAAAGCGCCTGCATTTGTCTAAAGTCATGAACATATTTATATACTCTTAACATAATGCAATCAACTTTCTATAATCCATTTTGCAACTATGTCACTTGTAGATGTATTTAGATAACTCACCAAAAGGTGATGAGTCAGATCGAGAGACAGATGAAAGGTAGGTAGATAGATAGGTAGGTAGATAGATAGATAGATAGATAGATAGGCAGGCAGGCAAACAGACAGACAGACAGACAGACCGACAGATATATGACAAATGTATTAACTGCTTTTCTGTTAATATGTTAATAAAACACAATTTCCAAAACAACTTCTGAAAGAAGAGTTTTGTTGGTTGTGGTTGGTTGTTTTTGTTGTTGTTTTGGTTTTTTTTTGTTTGTTTGTTTTTATACTTATGGTTCCAGAGTACTTAGTCCATCATGATGGAAAGTTATGCTGGCAGGAGCAAGAAGCTGAGAAATGATGTCATTCTTTACAACCACAAAGCAAAGAAACTGGCATTTCTTAGGGCGAGGGTATATAATCTCAAAATGTACCTGCAGGGGGAGTATACTTACCCCAGCAAGGCTTGCACCTCTTCAACATCCCCAAACAACACCTCAACAGAGAACCATATCTGTTCAAACGCCTGAGGTCATGAGAACGTTTCTTACTCAAACTACCACAAGAGCTATGTCACTGTACTATTATATGCATTGATTTGTTTATTCAGCTTCATATATTACACATGACACATATATTTATGAACAGCTAGTGAAAATTGTGCTGGCTAGCTTTATGTCTGCTTGAAACAATTGGAAGAGGGAACCTCAGTTGAGAAGATGCCCTTGTTAAATTGGCCTGTGGGAAAGCCTGTGTGCATTTTCTTGATTGGCAGCTGATGTGGAGGTGCCACTCCAGGGCTGGTGGTCCTGGGAGCTGTAAGAAAAGCAACCTAGGCAAACCATGAGAAGCAAGTCAAAAAGCAGCGACCCTCCCTGTCCCCTGCATTGTCTCCTGCCTCCAGGTTCCTGCCTTGAGCTCCCATCCTTCCTTCCTTCTATGATGAATTGTTACATGGAAGTAAATTATACCCTTTCTTCTCCGTGGTTTTGGTCATGGTGTTTTATTACAGCAATAGATTCCCTAAGACAAGTATAGAGATACCTTACATAATCGAATGATGTAAACCACAGATATAGTTATACTCTTACATATACATAAATTCATCTAGCAAAATATCCTCAAATATAATTTTAGAATTGGAATCAAAATCCTAATCAGGTACAGATCTTTAAAATCCAGTTAATAATCCTATACAGCCACAAAACTATGCTAAACAGATTGAAATCTTTTATATCGTCATGAAGAAAAATGGATCATAATCCAGACTTGGATCCATGTTTATAAAGTCCATTTTGCTAAACCCTAAGCCTAACCTTCCACAGACATGAATCTCTCCCTTGACTGCTAACTACATTCACACAAACGACCCTGGCTGGTCTCTTCTCATCGCCACCTCTAGCTCCCGTCTAGCTTCATCTATGTGCAGAGAGTGCATAAAATCATACCCATTATTTATTCACATGTCTAATAAATCAATACCTTTTTATTTCAAACACATAGATAAGTATCTAGTAAACATGTATTTATGTCTACCCATAACATAGACATGTCCTTCATCATACAAGCATATGTGTACATGCCCTTTATGATCAGGATTTAAAAACAGAAATATATATAAATATATATATATATATATATATATATATATATATAAAACTATGCCAGTACTATTTATTACTATAAATTACTGTTACTGTTCTTTACTTTTATTGGATCACCTAATCCAGTTTCTGGGTGGAAAGTACATTTCTTTCTCATTGTTGTAACTATTAAAGGTGTTATACTAAATCTCTCTGTATATCAAGTCTCATATACGGTGGCTTTTGTTTCTGGAGAACATTGTCCCAGGAGTGAATTTTTGGGGTCAAAGGTCATTCATTATTTTGCTACGTGTTGTCAGAATGCTTTCCAAAAAGGCAGAGTTTTCCTTAGCACCAGAGGTATATGAGCGCCTTCACCCGAAACCCTGCAACACAAATTACAGAGATTTTTAGATTTATATTTATTCAGTTTGAATATGCCTCATCATCATCATCATCATCATCTGCACTGAGGATTGAACTCTGAGTGTATTTTGAACATACACTCTATGAGTGAGCTACTTTCCTAGCCCTATTTTACTATTCAACTTTAATTTTTCTGATTATTGCTGACCTAAACTTTGCTATTTTTTTAGACATTTAAAATGCTTGCAGCACAAACTGGAAGTGTTTATATTTGCCTCATTTTTTCTATATAGTGTTTTTGTGTGTGTGTGACTCATGTTTCCTAGTTAAGATTATGTCAGTATTCACAAAATTAACAGTTAACTTTAAAAGGATGTGTATAGCAAAACAGAAAACAAAAACAAAACAAAACAAAATCAGCAGTGTGAAGTAGCAGCCTACAAGATGAAAATAAACATTTTTTTTTTTTTTTTACCAGCTGTGCACTGGACAGGGCATTCATAGCCAGGATATAAAAAGAGCTGAAAAAAAATTCCAAAAACAAAGAATAAAAAAAAAAAAGAGCTACTAAGCTGGACAGATAGTTTTCAAAAGAAAAAACACAAATTCCTGAAATACATTCAACCTCTTTATCCATCGAGGAAATGCAGTAACACTGTTCTCAGATTCTATTTCACCTAGCGAGAATGAGCATCATCAGGAAACCAGAGGACTCATCATTTGGTGGTCTTAAGGGAGTCGAGGAGGAAGAGAGAGTAAGGGAATGCACGTGGAAGAAGGGCAGAAGAGAGAAAAGACTAGGACTAGTGTGTGTGTGTGTGTGTGTGTGTGTGTGTGTGTGTGTGTGCTTGTGCCTGTATGTGTGTGGCAGGAAGAGGATCAGTAAGAGGGGAGGAGAGAAGAGGACATTGGAAGGGGATGAATATACATAAAATATAACATGCTGTGTGTATGAAACTATGCAAAGAAACCCATTACTTGTATGCTAACTTAAAAAAGAAAAGCAAAAGGGCCAACTTTATCTCTTATTTTCCTGTATTAATGCTGTCTCCCTTTCTATGTCAGCTCATTGCTTACAACTTTTTACAATGTTACAGAAGTAGTGATGACTAAGTACCTTGCCTAAATGTTTTCCAGTACTGGCAGTTGAACCCAGGACCTCACACATCCTAGGCAAGCATTCTATGATTGCGCTATAACCTCGGTCCGTTTAGAAACTCTAACGCAGAGACTCCCTGGTAGGTTTGGCTAGACTTGAGAGTAAACCTTCTGCCTCAGCCTTCTAGGCAGCTGGGACTGTGCATCAAGTACTAACTAAATTAACTAATCAGTTGTGCATGTGTGTGATATATTCATGAGTGTATGCAGGCACACATGCCCATGGACACAGGAAGAAGCCAGAAGAGGACAATGGAAGTTCTGCTGCTTTATCACTTCCTGCCTTCCTTATTTATCCTCTTGGGCAGGCTCTTTGTTGCAGCCAGCAAGCCCCAGCGACCTTCCTGTCCCCACTCATACACAGTTCCCCAAACTTGCACAGAAAGCTCTCTCACCTAATGGTCTATCTCCTCAGCCCTGACTTCTCAACAACTAAAGTTATTTTTTAATAATTTATAAAAGATTTGATATTAGCTTAGTGTAGAATCATTACTTTAAAAATACTTTCCTACTATGGCTCTTCAACTTAAAATTTTACTATTGGAAGCTAAGGAGATGGCTCACTGAATAAAAGTGTTTGCTCCACAAGGCTGATAAGCCTAATTCGAATCCCCAGAGCATACTTAAAAGCCAGATGTTGTAGCATAAGCCACTGAAACACCACCATACCAGTAGGAGATAGTGAGAGACAGACAGAGGGATCTCTAGAATTTTGAGGGCCACCTGGCCTGGTCTACACATTGGCAAGACTCTGTCTCTAAAGTGAAGAGCTAAGAATAAACCCAACTAGCATCCTCTGACTTCCACACATGCACTGTGACATATCCCTTCACACACACACACACACACACACACACACTCACACACGAATGAACGTACACACTCGCTTAACTCACACATTGATTATGTAGCGATTTCCTCCAGTATAAAACCTTCTGTCTTATAAGGAAGCCTTTTATGATGTTGGGTGTTTTCTGCAGCACAGACTGTTAAGCTCAGGGAGTAAACAACTCAGAGCTACAGGAAGTTTTTGAAACTGGCCAGATACAATAGGTCTTTCCCTCAGAGTGCATGTAAGTGGCAAGGTAAGTGAGAGACAACACTCTTGGACAAACCAAGCTGCCCAATAGAAGCAAAGACTAAGCTAGAATGCCTGCAAAGGCTCAGAACTGAGCTACCTCCAAAGAACACTCTGCAGCCTACTTAGCTAACAGCTTCTTCCTTCCTTCCTTCCTTCCTTCCTTCCTTCCTGCTTTCTTTCTTTCTTTCTTTCTTTCTTTCTTTCTTTCTTTCTTTCTTTCTTTCTTTCTTTCTTTCTTTCTTTCTTTCTTCTTTAGTATTTTCTGCTTCTGTAGGTAACTGCTTATCCATACTCCTGTAAGTCTCAATGGTTTGTCAAGTTGGGGTCTGGGGATTCCTGTACTTTTGTCTCCTATTGATTCTCTATTTGGGATGAGTGAATAATTACTCATGTCTCCCCAGGAATAGTGCCACCAAACACTACACATATATTTATAGGGGAGATAAAGAAATAGAGTAGATTCTGTCCCATAATGTCACAGCTGTTAAGAACTATACATATGTGCTTCCTGTTGTTCCACCACCCTCATAGCCTACACCCAAACTTGCTTTGTCATGCTGCATTGTCCTTTTGACAAACTACAAAACTCTATTAGAAAATATTTCATTTGAATGCATGCAGCTGTATTTATCAGTAAGCATGATCTACAGGTCACTCTCTTTCATGTGCTATGCTTAAAAGTATTCACTTTGTGCTGAAAGAATCTGAGCTTGATGAAATAAATTATTTTGGAGCTTCTCCATATTGGTCTTCAGCCAAGTGGTCACCATATCGGTTTAGAGTAGTGTTTTTTTAACCTCCCTAGCGCTGCAACTCTTTAATATAGTTCCTCATGTTGTGGTGGCCATCAACCATAAAGTTATTTTTGTTGCTACTCCATAACCATATTTTGCTACTGTTATGAATCATAATGTAAATATTCATGTCTTCTGATGGTCTTAGGAGACCCCAGTGGAAGATTGAGAACCACTGGCTTAGAGTCCTAATGTTAACTTTGTAAGAAACCTTAAAGACATTGAAATGCTTGGACCACATTCCCTTCCCTCTGCTTGGGCCAAGTCTGTCATTTAGTGCAGGGCTGTTGTATGAATGCAAGCAGTGTACAACAGTTTGTTCGAATAAATGCAAGGTAAAGCTGTGTACCTGAAAAGCTGTGTGCTCTTCTACAAGTATTCACATGACATTAAGGTCACATGACATCAGGATCTCATAGATCTCCCAAAAGGAGATTCTGTTGATCAATTTAACAACTTGCTGAGATATGGTATGTTGATCTATAACTTTAACTTGTTACTGAGCTGAATAAAGGCTATCTCAAAATTCTCCTGCTTCTAGGTTCTGATAATTTTCAAATTACCTTCAGTTGTGACAAAATATAGACCTTTTAAGCAGTGTTTAAATATATATCTGAATGTGGTTACATATGTGTACCTTGTGATGCAATTACTCTTATCCACCTTACAGACAGAATCTCTATAACGCATTCAAAAAGTGTCCTCATTCCTGCCTCTTGAAGCTCCTAACAACCACCGCTTTATTGCCTGATTCCGTGACGTTGGCAGCTCTAGGAGCTGCGTATAAATGGAGTCACTCAGCAGCGGCTTGCTGGTGTCTCATTTATGTAACACAGCACATGGTCCTCAAGGATCACCCATACCATAGCCTGGGTCAGCAACCCCTTTGCTTTTAAGGCTGACTAGTTACTGTTCCATTGAGTTGTTTGTACCTCAGCAGTCATCCATCAGTCAACACCTGGACTGCTTCTGCATTTCAGACATTGTAAACAAAGCTATGGATATGCTTCCATTTTCCCATCTTTTAAAATTCTTCTTTTTTCTTGTTTCTATTTTTCTATATTTCCCTCTTGATCCAGATATTCCAAGGATATTTCCTAAAATTTGTTTGTCCTAGGATTCTACCTTAAAAGAGTTAGATTCTATCTCCATTAAGCACACATTCAGTTTTCCTTTGATGTACATTCAATAAGTGCATCTATTCCGTTATTTTTTTCACAAGTCTCTTTAGCTTAATACAGAGTTCTAAGGTGATTTTTCTCTTCTTCCAGATCAGCTGTGATGCAAACCTTACATTTCACAGGATAATGGTGCTTCTGGTTCATACTTTTTCCTTTTAAATATTCTCTGATTCAGGTATCGCTTGAAAGTTTATTCTCACCAAGTTTCTTGAGTAACACCAGTCAGTGAACACATTTCCACTCACACCGACTGCACAGAAATAAACTGAGCTCACCACTCACTCTTGTGACAAGGCGTACTACTGACTTGATGAACGGAGTTCTGCTCACTGACGCCAAATGCTCCTGAACTGGGAAATAGCAAGATGGCTGATAACCATTTTGTTTCAGCAAGGCTTCCTCTGCATTCAAAAGAATTCTTGCTTTATGTGCTCTTCTGCTATGTGATGGTGACTTATTGACCAGCTTGGAGGGAGTATTATGAATAGTGAATTTATAAATCATGCCTCTTACCATTATTTCATATTCCTATATTCAGGATTTTGTTGGTTTTGCCTTAAACACTCAAAAGCACAATTCCACTCTCTATTTTGGTGTGTATTTATTTTTATGTATCTTCAGCTGTTCTTTTGATTTTGAAGTTTCTTTATAATTTTGTATTAAATGTGTTCCTTCAAAACAGTATATAGTTGAATTCTTAACATTGCAACCAATGGTTACTTTTAATGAAGGAATTTACCATTTATATTTAGTGCAAAACCCGAGCCATGAGTTTAATTTCTTCCATCTTTTTTGGTTACTCACCAAATGTCAATGCATTCTGTTCTCCCCCTTTGCTTATTCTGCTCCTAGGTTTAATCAAACACTGATTCCATTCTTCATGGCTTTTATGCACAGTACATTTTCCATTCTCCCACTGTTTAACACCACTAGCAGCACCCCTCCTGCTCTCCTGATCATATGCAGACCTTTGAGAATGACTAGATGTACTTGACTCAATGTCTCAGGAGCTGGACACTCAAAAGTCTGCAAAAGTCAACTTGAAATGGTGCTTCTCAAGGTGACTGGCTCAGATCAATGATGATTAAAGGCGTGGCCCACATGGGAATCAGCAAAGAGAAAGCAGACTTCATTATAAAAAATCAAGGAAAAGTGAGGAAAAACTCTCAAGGGTGAGGGGACAAAGAGCTGTGCACAGCTTCATGGTAGGGGCTTTTTACTGAACATATTATAGAAACAGGCAAAGACTAAGACAATTCTGTGAACAGTGTGGATTGAGCCAGTGGGAGAGCAGGCACACTCCTAGCATGTCCTTCTGACTCAACCAGGATTAGGAGGTTGTCACATGTTGATGTCCCCATTTTTCAACTTTGACTTCTGCATTATTCTCCATTGACCTTGCCTGGCGATCTGGCTGCTAGTCTTTGTTATCACTAGTGTTGCTGTTCTCTGAATGTAGTTGGTATTTTGTTGGCTGTTAATTAAACTATGCTGTCCTCATCCTTGTGTTTATGTAGCCAGCTTGCAGTCTTGCCGTGGGCTTCTTCCTCTTTATTGTATACAGAGAGCCAATGGGGGAGAGAGAGAAAGAGAGAGAGAGAGAGAGAGAGAGAGAGAGAGAGAGAGAGAGAGAGAGAACGAACTAGAGGGAGCTGGGGGACATTTTGTGAGGAAGGAAGGAAGGAATTTTTTTAAGTAAACTCTNGAGAGAGAGAGAGAGAGAGAGAGAGAGAGAGAGAGAGAGAGAGAGAGAGAGAAGAAAGAACGGCAGGAAAGAAGCAAGGAAGGAAGGAAGGAAGGAAGGAATTTTTTTAAGTAAACTCTTTAGTAATTATGGTATTGTGCTCATGAATAACAGGCAAAATGATATTCATAGATTTTTACGAGCTTGGTGCTTATTGAATACCTACTATGTGCCACAGGCTACTGGGATCCTGCAGAAACATTAGTATGCAAGGCCATTAAATAAACGGACCTGAATAGTGGTACTGTTTAATGACTAGATTTAGCATTTAATTAATTTAATTGCTTAGTTAAGATGGGTAGCTTACCAAACACTATCCCAGACATTCCTCCTAGGATCCTCATAAGTATAGGCTGAAATAGCTGTCAGTCAGCTCTTGAGGTGTGTTCTATTCTTCAGCAAACTGAGAAAGAAGCAAGCAGTCTCACCCCCAAGTGATGTGGAAAACATGATCAGGTTCAAGAGACACTAGATCTGTCTGATCCATCATCCTACACCAATATTCACTCAGAGTCCATGGGTGAGGCTGCTTGGAAAGTTTATGAGAGTACAGAAGAGAAGTCTTCAGCTAGAAGCCAAGGCCACAGTCAGGGAGTGGTGTGGGGACCAGCTGCAGAGGCTGGCAGAGAAACCTGGGACGGGGAAAAAACTTAGAAGACTGGTAAATGTGAAAGCCACAGAAGTCGGAGCTTCGGGAAAGTTGCAGGTGAGTCAGACATGGATGCAGAATGAACACACGCAAGCCCCAGAGGACCTGATTCATGACACTAACATGCTTCAAATATGCAAATTCTGATGTGGTGTTTTAAAGGTAGGGAAAGCATGAATATTTAACTTCAAAGAATAAAGGCGACATGCTTGTGGGAACAAAGGACATTTAAGTGTTGTGTGAAAATACTGCTTTCAAATACGTGTGCCATGCTTGAAAATACCAGTTAAGTGGAACTCACTCCCAGGAGCAGACTGTCAAAGGCAGCCCAGGAATTAGAGCCAAAGGCATGGGGATAAATTTAAAAGCGCTATCAGAGCATCTGGTTCTGGAGAGTTCCTGAAGTATCTACCTAGATTATTTCACAAAAGAGTTTTATTGAATCAGCAGGGGAGAAAAGTTTTTAAGAAACTAACCCAGAACATTGAGGAATGTGAAGAACGTCCAGGTTCATTTTGCAACATCGGTTTAAACATATAGTAAAATAGAAGACAGAAGAGAGAATTAAAGAACAAAAGAATCTTAATTATAGCTTACTTTTCAAAGTACATACAAATGTAACAATCAAAACATTATTTAGCATTTACCTCAATAGAGTATCAGAGTAAATACTACTTAGCCACCAAGTTTAATTTATCTCAGGACAACAAAGGAATTTGAACAGTGGAAAATATACCAAAGGCACTTATGACACGAACAGATTAAAGGAGAGGCAAAATCATACCTAGAAGGAAAACATTTGACAATGATTATAATAGCAAAAAGTCTAGAGAGAAGGAAAAGTCAATAACCTGACAAACCATATTGAATTTCTAAGTTGTTGGCCTAAAGTGTAAAGAAGTCTTAGCTGACATCAGTTAAGTCACTCAGAAGCGGCAAGGAATCAGGGCACGGCTTCTCTCCCCCTGGTACTGGGCCAGGCACAGGCCATCTGTGCTCACTCGCTGACCTCTGGATCGCAGAGCTGCCTTGCAGAATATGCCATGTGCACTGTTTCCTCCTGCTGACCCCTTGTAAAACAGAAGGCCCTTTCCAGAGAATTCTGTCTCAGAAGCTAGAATTTCATCGCAAGTCAATTCTTAGACCGAATGCTGGTAATAAGAATGAGATCACCATTATTTACTGAGAGGAAATAGGAAAAGGCCTAAACTACCCTGGGGGTGGGGGTGGGGTGGGTAGAGTGGCAGGAAAGGCAGAGTTTTATAAGTAGGAAAAGAATGTGAGCTAGATAATCAGTTATCTCTGTGCATGCTGTTTAGATTAAAAAAAGCTGAAGTAAATACCAGGGCCAGGTAGATGGCTCAATGGGGAAGGGCTTTTGCCACCATGCCTGACGACCAGAGTTTGATCCCTAGGACCTACACAGTAGAGAGAACTGTCTTCCCTGAGTTATCCTCTGACCTCTACACATGCAAGTCATGACATGTCTGCAACTCTGTCCACACAATAAATAATTACGTGTAGCAAAATATAACCTAATTAAATGTTAGGTAATATACATGCCATATGTCTTCAAGTTAGACATGAGCTGAAAGCACCAGCCCTGCTGGTCCTCGGCACAGCACCTCGTCACTCAGTCATCGTCAGAGCACAAAGCGTGATGCTTTGGACACTGGACTGCATACAGGAAGCGTATCCAACTCTGCTCTGGAGGGAGACAACAATATCAATGAGAACAAAATAGCTTGATGTTTACAAGTTAGTATTAAACCTAAGTAGCAAGACTCGGGGCAGGAGCTTTGTTCAGATAGGTAAACTAGAAAGTCATGGAGAAATACTGAAGTGGAGTTCTAAGAGTTAGCAGGAAGAACTGGCAAGGCTGGACTGAGGTTACTCCAGGTAGAGGGACACTCATAAGGGAAAACTCTGAGGCAAGAAATCCCTGTGATAATAGTTAAAAGTTAATGCCACAAGCATGGGAAGCCAAACTGATGGCTACAGAAAGGCGCCAGGTCAAGCAGCCATAGGCTGAATGGAATATGGGCATCAGGTGACCTTCTAGCAACCAAGTAAGAGAGTGGCTTCATATAACTTCTGACTCAGGGATCCCCTTCTACTCTTCAGGGAATGGGCAGAATCATCCAAAGCAGATGTGAGGACACTAGTGTGGACACAGGTGCAAGTCACAAAGGTGAGACAGTATTCTGTTAGTCCCCTAGCCCGTTCATGGAAACCTTAATGCTTCATATTTCAAAACATGCCATTTAAGAAACACATCTTTACAGAAGTAATGAAATAAAAATGACATCTAAAGGGATTGCCCAAGGTCAGTGAGACATTTTGCTTAGAAGAAGAGGAATCTGTGCCTTGTGTACACACATGTGGTGGGAAAAGATGAGAAGTTAGGCACAGGTAGTGACCAGGACAAGCCTGGAGCAAGCTCTCCCTGTCCTTCTACCCCCAGACAGAATGACCTATTGACTTCCAGAACTGTAAAACTCTAACTTCCCAATGTTTGGAGTTGGTCGGTTTGGCATGGTTTTTTAATTTTTTTTTTTTTAAGACAGCATCTCTAATTTTGTAGTCCAGGTTAGTCCTGAACTTACTGTCTACCCAAGATGGTCTTGGACTCATAGCGATGCTCCTGCCTCGGTTTCCCTGAGTGTTAGGCTTACAAGTATGCACCACTGTGCCTGGCTTGATCTGGAGGGAGGATGATTGTTTGTTTGTTTGAAGCCATTACATCTATGTTGCTTTTTTATGTAAGTCCTAGGAATACAAAAAAGATAGTGAAACTGAGATGGGGAAAGACAGTCATTGGTTCAGTAGCCAAATCCATAAAGCTTTCAGTAGACTCACAAATGCAATATGGATTGTCAGAATAATATGAAACGAGAGCTATAAACATTGGAGAAAAAGAGAGACATTGCACTTGCAGGAAAATAGTTACTAGCCTAGACTACACACCAGTCCAATGAGGCCAGTCACTGCAAGCCTTGCTGGCATTTGGACTTTCTTTGGCCATTTCGTTTAATGTTTTCTCTTTACTATTTGTGGTCCAGAAGCATATTAGAGCTGTATAAAAGACCCAAAGAATAAGAATCCCACTTGCTTCTGGAGGTTTAAAACACAGGTGGGTGGACAAGATGGTTTAGTGGGAACACGAGCTTTCCATCAAGCCTGATGACCTAAGTTCAGCCTCCAGGACGAGCATGGTTAATGGAGAGAGTGCACACCTGCAAGCTGTCCTCTGGCCTCCACATATACACCTGTGGCATCAATACACCCCCATAGATACACACGGGCACACTAAATGCATACATACATACAGAATACATGTATGCATACACCATACATACATAATATACACATAAAATATTTTAAAATACAAACAAAAGAAATGGTATAATAACAAGAAGGCAAGAGAAGGAGGAGGAAGAGAAAGAAGAAGAAAAAGAAAGAGGAGGAGGAGAAAGAGGAGAAGGAAAAGGAGGGGAAGAGAAAGGAGAAGAAAGGAGAAGGAGAAATAAAAGAACTCAACAACAGAAAGGAAGCTTTCATAGATGGCCCACTGCCTCTGGAGATATTTTGTGCTTGGAGAGAAAGATAAAGCCTTTGAAAAAGAAAAACTTCCTCCTCAGAAGGAGCCTGAGATGACCTCATAGGTCCCTTTGGTTATTCTCCATGCATGGTTCAAAACAACACACTTGTTTGTTATTATAACTTGATAGTGAATTTGATGCTGGTATACATGTACATGAAAGTGCACATGCATATGCATGCATGCATGCATGCGTTTGAGCATACTGCATGTGTGTGTGTGTGTGTGTGTGTGTGTGTGTGTTTTTAAAATGTTGACACAGAAAACCTTGTCCTAGACTATCAGCTCCAAGTCAGTGAAGATAGTGTGATGGCAGCTTATGAAAGACACTCTCTTGACCTGAATGTCTAAATGCAGCATCACACTGTGGTCATTGTTTGTTCTTGGGCTTGAACCATGTCCACTGTTGTCTCCTCTCACTCCAGGGTGGCCACAAGAGAAGCCTCCCATGCCCAGCATCCTTGTTAACTTTGATCCAATGTTCAGTTTCTTTCCAGAAACGTCTCTCACAGATGTTTCCATTTTCTATTTGGACTCAAATTACTCGGTGGCTGTTTTATTCCCAGGGGTCTCAGGGCAGAACAAAGGAGTCCCAGAGATCACTGGAAAATTCTCTACACCTAGCCTTCTGCAGAGGTTTGGTCTGGGCTGTGGTTCATGAGCTAGTCAATGTGTGTAAAGTCTTCCAGACCTGTCTTGCAATATTACTTGCCAGAAAATTGCTTGATCACTAGATACCTTTTGTTTGTGATTTGCAGGAATAAACCTTCTTTGAGAGAGACAGAGACAGAGAATGTGTGTGTATGTGTGTTTTCACATGGGTTGTGCTTTTTAGTTTCAAGATATTGTCAAGGCATTCTTTACATTTCTCCCAAACATGCAAAATTTAAATGATAAAAGAATAAATAGATCCCTGAATTTCTCTATAATCCTGTAAAAGAAAGATTGCAGTCTCCTGAACAACCTATAACTCTATTCTGCAATGATGTTTTGCAAGAACTCTGAAATCCTTGAGCCAAGAAAGGATTAAGAGCTGCCCTTCAATACTCTGACACTTTTGCACTGGAAAGCCACCCAAGTGCCAATCTGCAAATTCCCAGCCCAGATCAATCTAGACAGGAAGCACTTGGAAGGGAAAACAGATTTCAGTGACCATATGTGCAATTATTACTCACCCACAAGATGACTGAGTAAAGAAACATGTTGGCCTGTCTGATCCCCAATGTGCTGAACCTGGGTAGGCTGAGCACACTGATCCCACACACAGATGCTGGTCCACCTGCCTTGGAACCTAGTCCAAAACAACCCATGGAAGACAGGCACTAGTAGAAGGCCCAGGGCCAGTGCCATAAGAAAAACATGGTGTCATTCAAGCATGTGTGTCCCACATGGTGATTCAGGCCACTCAGTTTCTCATTGGCTCTCCCACCTTAGCTCTTGGCTTTTATCTGACAGTTATCCTGTCTCTCTAGCCTGGCAGATGTTCATAATGACACTATGAGCAATGAACCAAATTCAGAGTTCTAGTTACTGACACTGGTCAAGTCTGGATGACATCAGGTCTTCCCTCCTTTGTTCTTTGTCAGGGTTAAAAGATGAAGAATAAAGGCTAGAGTTGTAGTGTGTCTATTGTCTGAGCACATGGGGGACTGAGGCAAGAGTTTGAGCCCCGAGTTTTAGAGCTATAAAGCCTAGGCTACAGAGTGAAACTGTCTCAAACAAACAGGTGAGAAGAATAATGCTCTGTCAATTCTCACATTACCATAACCCAAAGGTGTCTCGGAGCGTGTGAAGGTGCTCCTTCATGTAGGCAAACACCCTGATCCCCTTTATCCGCATTTCAAAGTGGTCAACTCAAAAAAAAAAAAAAAGCCTTCCCCAATAGCTACAAATGTGTTGTGGATGGGCCTGGTGATGTTTGTATTTTGATGCTAATTCTGTTCTCCTGGGAGGGGTTGTAGACAAGGACTGAGTCACACACCCAGGTGACTTCTTGTGAACCAATCCCCTAATGGATAAAGGAGCCAATCAATGCGTGAGTAGGCGGGACTTCCAGATTGGACAGAGGAAGAGAGGAAGCAGGAGAGAGCTAGATCTTTTTGGACAGGGATAGTGTGAGGGCAAGATGTGGCTACAAGTGTCTCTCAGTTTCAATGGCGGATCTGTCAGGATTCGCCACCAAAGGATTTAGATTTAATAAGGCTTACAAGAATAGGATTTTAGTTGCTGCACCCAGCCATTGAGTTACTGAACTAAGTTTGTGTTGTGTTTTCCTTCACGCAGTGGCTCATCTGGGTTCAAGAGAGAAAGGTATGGCACCAAAGCATGGGTTTGCCTGGAGTGTATCACAAAGGCTATGAGAGCTTTGAAGCATGGGGCTGGTGTGGTAACGACCCACCAGTGGGAACCTAGAGAGCTAGGTGGAGAGATCTTAGAGTTCTGAATCAGAGTCTCCATGAGATAAAAACAGGTTGGCCATTGTCCGATAATGCATGACTGGCCAGGCAGAGAGTTGCCAGCCCAAGTGCAGGAACTGTCAATTCTTGATATTTCCTGCAACATAAATGTATATTCATATATGTGATAGTTACTTTTAAGTTGACACATTCTAAAATAATTTGAAAAGAGAGTCTCCATGAAAGATTGTTTAGATATGTTTGCCCGTAAGCTTGTTTGGGGCATTATCATTATTGTGCTAATTGAAGTAGGTAGACCTGCCCACCTTGGGTGGCATCTTTCCCTATGGATCGGGAATAGGCAGTGGATTCTCACCTATGTAAAAGTGGAGAAAGCAGCTCTTTCTCTACTTCCTGACTAGACCAGCTGTTACAAGTTCCTGTTGCTTTGACTTTCCTCCAACAATGGACAATAACCCAGAGCTATGAACTCAGATAAGCTTTTTCTCCCCTAAGTTCTTTTTGTCAATGTATATCACAGCAGCAGGAATTAAAATTAGGAAAATATGGAAATGACACCTATTTATATCTTTAAAATTCAGAATCTACAATCTGAAAGAAACAGTAACTGTACATAGCCCCCAAAACTCACAACTTCCCCATAACACTTTTAATTCTAAGAGCAGAAATACCTATAGCTCAACCATCTATTATTCCCCATTGACTTGTCTGACCTATCCATTTTTTGTACATTCTGTTAATCTACAAACACTGATTAAGCCTGAAGCCTGTACTATGTGCCTAGCATTGTCCTAAGAAATAGAGAAGACACAATGGGAAGGGGCCATAAGCTATCCTGAGGATGCACACAGTACCGCTTCAGTGAGGCTTTTTAATTAGCTCATCATCCACAGGAGTCAGTTTCCGTCAAATTCAGTTATGTCAGGGTCTCCTCTGAGGACAACATATAAATCCCTACACAGAAAAGCTCACAGGGTGTTTCTTGAAGGTGGCTGCAGCAGCAGACTGCTTCAGAGAGGCCTGTGCCATGACTCATTCTGACCCTGAATAAAAGAATCAGGCTTCCAAACCAAGTTGCTCCCCTTGTTGATCATATGTCACCAGGTGGCAAGCTGTCTGTTTTCTGTTGCTATAAATGAATAGCACAGCATGGCTAGCTTATAATGAAGAGATATTTATCTGAGTCATGGTTCTGGAAGCTGGAAGCTGTGGAGCGTGGTGCCAGCACCTGCCTGACATTCAGTGAGAGACTTGTTCTGTGTTCTCACATGGCAGGGGGTACACAGCATGGCCAACATTGTGATATGATGATGTCATCTACAAGCAAGTAGGGAGTCCTTCATGGCTCCCCACACAGGAGGTGCACGGGACCACAGTTTTACTTTCCTGAGGCAAAGGATGCTAACTAAATGTGGCTGTTTATCTAATAGAGCCATCAACTAAGTCACAAAGGTGTGCCCCTATAACCTCATTTGATCCCCAAAATCCCTACCACCAAATATTATTAGGATATGAACTTGAGGACTAAGTTTCTATACCATAAATTTTCATGGAACACGTTCAAACCAGATCATATCCTCAGCAATGGGAACTAAAGATGGCTCTGCATAATAGTTTCTCATTCCAGGTTTCAAAAACCTAAACACTAAAGAACAGCTGCAAACATAGTCTATGTCTAATATAATTCATTTAAAACAGAAATGAAATATGGGCATTCTATTTTATGCTTATAAAATGGAAAGAGATATTTATGTTAAAAGATAAAACATAGGCAACAAACTGGCTCAGCCATTTGCATGGAAAATCCTATGTCCTGAGTTCAATTCTCGGAGCCTCCATGTAAAGGTTAAAGAAGAGAGCACATTCTATAGTTGTCCTCTGACTCTCACTTACAGAGAATGGCCTGCACATGCCCACACATATGTGTATACAACGATGACATTTTATTTTTTATTAAACCAGTACATGTGTTTGGAATTTTCTTTGGAAAATCTGGTTACAGTAAACACAGGTCAATTATTTTCCAGTTTTATTTTTTCCTTAAACCTTTTTTCAGATTATCAAATAACAGTATTTTTACTTCCCTTTCCTCCCTACCATCCTTCTTTTCTCTCTTTCAGGTTTGTGGCCTTTTAAAAAATTTTATATATATATATATATATATATATATATATATATATATATATGCAAGTACAACCTGCTCAGTCTGCATAATGGTACTCATGTGTATGTTTTCGGGGCTGACTATTTGATACTGAATAACCAATGGGAGTGCTTTTCCTTTGGGAAGACTACTCCCCCACTCTCAGCACTCCTTAGTTGGCTGTCATTGGGGGTGGGGCATATCTGTTGATGTTGTTCTTGTTCAGCTCGTGTTTAGGTAGTCATGTTGGTGAGACTTTATAGATGTAGTTTCTGACATTATTAGAAGATACAACCTCACAGCAAACTCCCTGAACCTTGAACCTCTTCCTCAATATTCCGTAAGCTTTATGTATAGGAGCATTTAATGGATGTATCCATTGAGAGCCACAATTCTGAGTCTTAATTTAGATCTTGTTTTCCTGCAGTGATCTCCATATGCTGCAAACAGAAGGATCCTTGGTGAGGGGGTAAAGACTACATTTATGTGCCTCTAAGGACAGATATTTAGATTGCTGTTAGGGATTGGGGTGTTTTAGTAGTGTAGAGGTGGTATTCATAGTATTCACAGTTCATAGCTTCACTAGCCTTTAGGTTAGCCAGTAGCCATAGGTTTTCAGTACCAGGCATTGTTTCCCCCTTGTTAAGGAGGTCATAGGTTTTGGAGCTAGGTAGGGCTATTGGCTACTTCCCTCTTTTGGAAGCTTGGCTGGTGAAATCTGGTTCTCAAGAAGAAGACTTCTAAGTCAATTCCAGCTCTAGAACTTCTGGGACTGCCATCCGAAACCCATGGTGCCCTCTACAATATGGATTTACCTTCCTCCTTGGTTGTGGGGCAACCAAGGGAAAGTGTAATAGTCTATACTGTTTTAAGAGTCTCTTGAGCAACCCTGATCAACAACAACTCAAAAGAGAGCATCTCATGTCTGTTGTTGAAGTCTTTGTTAGGAGGTCTTTAGCTCTCAGAGGGAGCATTGCCATCCCAGATGACAAAAGCTCATTAAAACTAATGGAATACTACCCAGCTATTAAGAATGAGAACATCCAGCTAAGCGTGGTGGCACACACCTTTAATCCCAGCACTTGGGAGGCAGAGGCAGGTGGATTTCTGAGTTCAAGTCCAGCCTGGTCTACAGAGTGAGTTCCAGGACAGCCAGAACTACACAGAGAAACCCTGTCTCGAAAAAAAAAAAAAAGAAAAAGAATGAGAACATCCTGAGTTTTGCAGGCAAATGGATGGAACTAGAAAATATCATCCTGAATGAGGTAACTCAGACCCAAAAGGACATGCATGGTATATACTCACTAATAAGTGGATATTAGCCAAAAATAAAATAGTAATACAGAATATACAAGATACAGTCCACAGAACTTAAAAAGCTTAACAAGCTGAAGTGACCAAGTGAGGATGCCTCAGTCCCACTTGGGAGAGAGAAGAGAGCAATCACAAGTGGGGAGGGAAGAAGTGACCTGTGAGGGAAAGTGGATGGGGTGGGGGGAAGAGGGGAACCTGATCTGGTATTGGGTGAAAGAAAAGGACTGAAGCCCTGAGGGCCAACAAAAAGAATGGAAACAGGCAACCTCAGGAAATAGGAAGTTGAGGGAACCCCCAAGAATGCACCAGAGACCGGGGAAGTGAGAGACTCCCAGGACTCAAATGGAGGGACCTCAGATGAAATGCCCGACAGCATGGAGAGGGAACTTATAGAGATCACCTCCAGCAAGATGTGAGGGATGGGGCTGCCATGCCACAGTCACACCTCTGACTCATAATTGTTGCTGTCTGAATGAATTACAGGGATGGAAATGGAGAGAAGCCTGAAGAAAAGAAGGTCCAACGACAGGCCCAAAGTGGGATCCAGGTCAAGGGGAGGTCCCAAGGCCTGACACTATTATTGAGGTTTTGAAGCACTCACAAAAAGGGATATATGATGACTGCCCTCCCAAAAAACCCAACAAGCAACTGCAAGAGTCAGATGCAGATATTTGCACCCAACCAATGCACAGAAGCAACTGACCCCTGTTGTTGAATTAGGGAAGGCTGAAAGAAGCTGAGGAGAAGGGCAACCCTGTAGGAAGACCAGCAGTCTTATTTAATCTGGACCCCTGAGATCTCTCAAACACTGGACCACCAAACAGACAGCATACACCAGCTGATATGGATCACCCCCAACACACATACAGTAGAGGACTGCTGGGTCTGTGTTCATTCAGAGATGATGCACCTAACCCTCAAGAGACTGGAGATCCCAGGAAGTTTAAAGGTCAGGTGGGGTGGGGGTGGGGCCATCCACGTGGAGACGGGGTGGGGTGGAAAGGAGGTGTGGGACATGGAGCAGTCGGAGGGTGGATGGGGGTGCAGGGATGGAATATGGAGTGTAAAAAATGAAATAAAAATCAAAAAAAAAAAAAAAGAAAAGAAAAGAAATGAAATAAAAATGTACAAACGTATGTATAATAATGTATATTTATACATTTATATACAGAATTACATGTACCATAGTCTCTTTTAGATAAATAGTTAATAGTATGATTCCTTGTGTTTTCTCCAGACATTTTTTTTTTTTTTTTTTTTTTTTTTTTTGGTATTTTACCTCTTTCCTGCTTTCTTCCCAATTTACCCCACCTCCAGCCCCACCCCCACCCCAAGCAACTACATTCAGGTCATAGTATCCCTCAAAGGTATGAGTTTGAATCCCATTCCTGACCAATTACTATATTTAAAAGGCAAAATTTCTCTGACTGTTCCAACCACTAAAATGAACTAGTACCTAATTTTGCTACACACACATAGCTACTTCTATCTCGGCTTGACAAATTCTGTTGGGAGCAGGGTAGGAAGGGGGCTGTCCCTGGACTCTTAGGAACCTTAATACTTGTTTTCACGGCCTCTCCAGTCTCTGTTTCTCCCTTCTACTCCAGCCCTGTCCTTATTCCTTTAATGCAGGAGTTGGCAAAGGGTGGCCCTGGCTCACTGCCTGGGTTTGTGCAGTCGATGAGCTAAGAATAGGTTTTACATTTTTAAATAGTTGAGAAAAAAAGTTTATTTTGTGACATATGAAGATTATGTGACATTTAAATCTGTTCTCTAAATACAATTTTATTAGAACCCAGCCCTGCCAAGGCCTGTGGCTGCTTTTGCTCTACAAAGACGAGGGCAAATGGTTCTGATAGTCTATGATCATCCATGCAGAAACACAGGTTACAGTCCATAGTCAATGTCTTACAGAAAAGTCTGATGACCCCAGGTCTAAGTTAATGTTCATTTTTGCTTGTTCTGCGTTTCATGTGTTGGCTCTATTCCCAAATCTTCAGCCAGGCCTGTTTCACTTATCTGGCCACAGAGTGACTTAATTTACTATTTTCCAGTCCCCCTGAGCACTGATCTTGTAACCTGATACTCACCGCCCCACAAGCTGTGCAGCCAAAAGGCTGGTCCTGTGGTCCTCTTCCTGTCCATCTCTCCTACCCTTTGGCTTTTCTTGTCTTGGGGATACCCAGTCCCTGCATATTTGAAACTGCCTTTCTCTCATCCTTCAGTGACCTCACCCCCTATGGAGACCTGGCCTTTCCTTGAACAATGTAACTAGCTCACTCTCTCGCTGCTCTCTTTCACCTGACACACTTGCCTTCTGCCCTAAATGCTGTGAGTTCTCGGGCTGTGTCATGTCATTTAACTGACGCCACACTCTGGATAGTTTACAAAGAATAAAGGTTTACCCGGCTCGCAGTACTGGAGGCTTGAAAGTGTAAGATTCATGGAGTAAATTCTTCCTTGCTGATGGAGAGCTCTGCTGAGTGCCACCTTGTTTATAGTATGAGGAGATGGAGCAGGGCTTTCTAGCTCAGGTCTCCCTTCTTCTTCTTGTAAACCTGCAGCCTTCACGGTCATGCCTCACTTCACCTTGACCACAGAAGGTCCCACCTCCACCCTAGTCATTTCCACACCCTGACTCCATCACAGTTGGACTGAATTGCAATCCGAGTTTTGCTGAGGACATACAAACCACAGAGGGTCCAACATTTTTTTCCTTCTGTAAATATTTTAACACAACGAATCAAAACAAAACTGTTTTTAGTTGGTGCAGCGTTTTTGTTTTTTTTTCCCCCTATGATAAAGTATTTGGAGACTTGTGTCACTGTAGGTCTATTAAAGCCACATGGCTTAAACACACCCATGACTAACGCTGTCAACATTCCTCCTGCTCTTCAAATTTGTTTTTTGTACACAACTTTTAATTCTCCATGGAAATGGAGGAGCAGAGGGGTGCAGAAGACTATGAATCACAGCTATTTACTAATAATACTTCCTGTAAATCCTCACCCAACCCTACGCTCCACCGGGGACTTGACTTATTAAGTTGCTTCATTTTCTCCCCATCTCTGTATGGATAAAGACAAAAGCCAGCCAAGAGGGAGTAATGTAGAATGAAGGAAGAGAGATCCCATACCTGTAGTGAATAACTGACTTTGCAGTATTTGGGGGAGTAGTTAGGTGAGGAAGTACACTCTCTACAAGGTCTGCTGGATTGCAAGGCTTTCTGTTACTTCTGCCGTCAGAAATGATAAACCTTTAGGAAGTAATGCTAATTATCATGATTTGATCATTATACATTGTACAAATGCATCAAATTATCACCTTTTGCCTCATAAATATGTACAATTATTGTGTCAATTTTTTTAGTCAAATGAGGAAAGCATTTAAGAAGCAAGAAACAAGTTAATACATGGAGATGATTGTGAACAGAAGTTACACATCCACACAACCAATAGAGTGGGGTCATGAATGCTAACCTAAGTTACACCGGCAAGTGAGGAAATATGGAGATCTCTGCCTTAGGAATGATATTCCTCAGCATTGGCCAGTGTGCTCTGCCCTTGCCAGAAAACAAACAGAAATCAAAACCTCCAGTGTCAAGGACACAGCACTGCCAACTGAGGACACTGGTCAACTTCTCCCCTGCACAACACTGACAGCCTACTCTGTGGGGTTGTTCCTCTCAGAATCCTAAGTGGACTTCCGTGTCTTGAAAGTAAATTGTCCCCCACAGGATCATGTGTTTGGATGCCTTGTCCCCTGCAAATGGCACTGTTTGAAACCTGAGAGTTTGTAAAGCTTAGATAAAAGGAGGGGGGCTGGATTTTGAAGGTCTTCTTTATCCTGCCTGGATGTTACCAGTACTCCCACTTTCTGACACTTACCTTTCCTGCCATCATTTACTGGAATCCATGAAACTGTGAGCCAATATAAACCCCCTATGCATAGGATTCCCAACATAAACCCCAGATATCTGCTTCCACCAGGTATTTGTTCTAGCCACAAGAAAACTAATATATTCATCACTCCAACTCATACTTGACAACATTGGCCTTGTGTGGGCTTCCTCTCTTGGGAGAGAAAACAGTTAAATCACAAGAGACAATGCTCTAGTGTCTCTGGCATCCCCATGGTCTTTAATCCCTAGGACTGAATCCCACCGTTCCACTAAGTATAAAGAGCTTCACTGTATTTGTCCAATGGCCCTGCACATACAGATGGCCGTTTTCCTCTCTGAAAGAACCAACTTTGTCCCAAAAGTAGGGAAAGTGGGAGGGTACTCTTGAGTTATTAATAAATAAACAAAACTGCCTATGTCTGGATTCTGCAGTCAACTAACCTGGCATAACTAGTCCTGTATAGACAATCAGTTTCTCAGTCATCATCTCTTCACACTCCACCAACTTTAAGATGTAACTTTTAAACTTTCAGCTTGTTACTTCATAGTTCAAAAAGAGATGCTTCAACTTCAGCCTCAATAACTGTGTTGCAGGCAGGAAAATGAAAGGAAATGGAATAAGAGATGCAAAGCAGAAATTAAATAAAAGGGGGGGGGGAAGAAACTAAAACATGTCTCAGAAATCTTTTGTGTATGTGTTATCTAAAATTTTATTCTGTTGCCAACCCTAGTTTCTGGGTCTCATGCTATACTAGATTCTAGGCCTGTTGTTTCCATTGGAAGTCCACAGCCTACACATGAGATTCCAATCAGAGGCCCTCCTTTTCCACATGCTAGCAAACACTTAACTCTATGAAATCCACCTGAAACACACACTAACCAGATGTTTGGCATCATGGAAACCCAGTCTGCTTCTGCTGATTTTAACCCAACTGTCTTCAAAGCAACAGTTCTCCAAGTCATTGGGTTAAAGTGAAACACAGGGCTTACTGTGCACAAGAACCAGTGATTTGTACCCAAACATAAAAAAAATGTGTGGAATGATCTGTGAAAGGAAATGAAATAAGTTTGTGCTCCACGTCTGACGTAATGAGAACTACTCTGAAGCCAGTGTGGCAGTTGCTCCCCTTATTCTTTGTGTCTGAAGCTCCTGGGTTTGACATACTTACCCACCTCTCCACATGGAGACTCTAGGTTGCCAAATGCGAAAGAAAGAGTTCCAGATACATATGGAAGCTGACAGAAAACTCTAAAACCTTCTCAAAGGATGAGGTTTGGCAAACTGACTTTGCTATGCCATTACAAACATTATTTTATTGTATTTTACATCTAGCCTTGCCTGAGTCCATGGGATTCTAATTGCAGCTGAAGTTCATACAGCTGGCACTCATTTCCAGCCACTCAGTTAAATACAGGCACTATCTACTAGCTCTCCTACCAAGAAGTAAATATATTTAGATGAAATGGAAAAAAATATGATAGGTCTGGGAAAAGAAATTCGACTTTTATTGAACCAGATCGCTTGTTAAACTCTTTGCATATTTGCAAAGTAAACTGATACCTCAGCTTGCTAATCCTCTGGAAAGATGAGTTTTGTATGACGAGGGCAGGCTGCTGTGCCTTAAAATTGTATTTGGAGCCCAAGAAGTTAAGCTGTCTAACCCAGTTGAACAGAACTTCCTTGACATCTTTGCAACTGAAAAAACTAATATCACCAGGCTTTGTGGGCAGCCCAGTTGAGACACTTTCCTCTTGGTCTTTGTATTCTTAAACTCAAGAAGGATGTTAGGAAGTTTCTTCTCCAACTTCTTACACTGACTTATGCCAGAAGGATATTCTATGTCATGTGTTGATGGATCATAGTCCCATGTGTGTAACATATGAACATGTCTGGATGGTGTTAATATGTTCATTTAATTTTATAGTCTTTACTTCCTTTGTCCATACTGGATGGATAAAAGTTTTGTCCTTATTTTAGATGCTTATTTCTAAAGGTACATAGGTAATAAAATTTAATCAGGGAGTTCTACAAAATTGCCCTAAGAACAGAAATTACTCACATTGTGTAGAGTTTTAAAGAACAGAAGAGAAAAAAAAAAACCTTTGCTTTATTTTATTGGCTTCATAAAACCTTACAACAAAACTAGACAAAACAACTTTCAGAAGTTATAAAGCACTTAATTTATTCTTATACATTCTAAATAAAAGTTTGTCTGATACAGCCTATTAGCAAATAAAAAGACTATTGCAACCAAAGTTTATTCTTCAGAATTTAAGAATGACTCAGAATGAGGAAATCTGATTTAAAAAAAAAAACATAACTTGAATGGAAATTGACACATAGAAACACAAGATGTTTTCAAGTGGGAGTAGGAGAAAGGAAGAGTGCAGAGTTCATTACCCAGTGGAAAAATTGAAAAAGGAAAGCTGAAGATGATGACATAAGCTTGCTGACTTCATCTCTCTCCCATGTTGAAACACTAGTGATTGACGCGTCCCATCACAGAGTCAAGCATGCAGGGGAAATGGCCTTTAAGAGGGTTGAGATGTGTATATTGCTGGCATCTTTATCAATGAACAGTTGGCAGTCATTTGGCAACATTTGAAGTGTGTGTACACTGTTAGGCCCACAATTCCACAGGGAACCCTATCCTAAAGAAACATTTGAATACGTGCACTAAGCTATAAAAAATTTCTCACTCTCTCTATTAAGGAAAATTTGGGGGAAAGAATTGTATGTCCAGTTGTTTATTTTTAATGTTGCCTAAATACTGATATGTTCTTAAGTTGTATGGACTAGCTACTTTTCCAGTTGCTGTAACAAAATGCCTGACAAAAGCATCTTAAGAAATCTTTTTTTTCTGGGGTGCTAACTTCCACAGCTAGTCCCACAACACCCAGAGGAAGTTTCACCCCTAGGTGCTCTGACACGCCCAGGAGCATAGGATCAGGGCATCCAGGAACTCTGCCTGACCAGTGGCACGAGTTCCTTCCGGTCTGGGACTGTGCCCGGAGCAGACCTTGCGAGCTAACTCGGCAGACAGTCCCACAACACCCAGAAGAAGCTCCACTCCCAGGTTTCTTTGGTTTTTTTTTTTGTTTATTTATTTATTTATTTATTCATTTATTTTTGGTTTTTCTCTGTATAGCTCTGGCTGTCCTGGAACTCACTTTGTAGACCAGGCTGGCCTCGAACTCAGAAATACGCCTGCCTCTGCCTCCCGAGTGATGGGATTAAAGGCCTGCGCCACCACGCCCGGCTTCACTCCCAGGTTTCTTAATACACACAGGATCCCGGGAGCTTGATCACACCAGGATCCCAGACTGACAGGATCACAGAGAAAGCTGGATTCTGAGGAGTTCGGACACAACCAGGATCACAAGAAGGAGAGGCTCCAGTAAGATATACCCAGGGCAGGTAGCAGACTAAACAGAAGGCACAGAGACAGTATCCAAATTAATAAAATCAGAAATGAAAATGGAGACATAACAACGAAATATATCTTAAAATAATTATTCTGTTTGTTGAAAATTAACAGTTGAAAATATTGAAATCATGTTCTACAATAATCATGGAATTATTATAATTATAATTAAAATTGATAATTTTTCACACTGTGCTTGAAATTAGCAATTTCTTAATGTTTAACTTCCAAGAGTTTTTGCTATCTTGAAATTTTTTAAAATATACTTACTGATAAAATAATTTCTCTCCTATAAATTCTGATAATCTTTTTAAAGTAAGTTTATAGTTAGACAAAGTACATAGATATATATAATGCATTTTAAATACAATCTCACTATGTCAGGTGGTATCATATAAGGGATTTTGAATATATTTCTTAATGACTCATTTTTAATATTCTATGCTTTTTTACTATACTTAATTCCTAAAAAATTTTGTATGTTTTGAAAAAATTTGGTATTCAAAATAAGATTTAGGATCCTCAGTTATGGGTAGTATTAAATAAATGTTCATTAATAATATTTTTAGGGTATGAAAGGATATGAATATAAAAGTTGAACAATTTTTTTATGTATTATTTGATTATCAAAATACTCAATATTATTTAATGTGTTTGATATATAAAATGCATTAAATAATAAAAATAAATTAAGAAAAAAAGAAATGCTTTTCTTTTTTGATTTTTGTTTATTTGTTTTTTTGAGAAATGTTTTTTCTTACCTCATGGTTAAGGAGATACAGCTTATCATGGCAGGGAAGCCATGAGTGCAGGAGTCTATGAAACTCTGGACACAATGTCAACATAGTCATACAAGCAGAAACACAGGAATAAGTGTTCACTTGAATACCTCCCCCCTTTTATCCAACTTGGGACTCAAGCAATAGCATGAGGACACCCACATTCAAGATGGGTTCACTCCCTAGCTAAACCCAGGCAGAGACATGTTAACAGAAATTCAGAGTTATATCTCATTGTCATTTCAAATTCAGTCAAGTTGACATTGAAAATTAAATATAACAGTGGACTATTTTGAAACTATTTTTTTCTTTCTTTTTTAAAATTTTTTATTAGATATTTTCTTCATTTACCTTTCAAATGCTATCCCAAAAGTCCCCTATACCCTCAGCCAACCCTGCACCCATACCCACTCACTCCCACTTCTTGACCCTGGCATTCCCCTGTATGTAGGATATAAAGTTTGCAAGACCAAGGGGCCTCTCTTCCCAATGAT
>NC_034590.1:54683369-54697818 GCF_900095145.1 Mus pahari | reverse complement strand
GATGGTGAGTGGTCTTGGTTTCTGTTAGTAAGATTCCTGCATTTGCCTTTCGCCATCTGGTGTTCTCTGGAGTTAGTTGTTATAGTTGTCTCTGGTTGGAGCTGGTTCCTCCTGNGATTCTGTTAGCCTCTGTCAGCAGTCCTGGGAGTCCAGTTCTCTCCTGAGTCTCAGTGGTCAGATTACTCTGTGTCTAGTCTGTGCAGGGAAGCTCTCCTCTAGCAGGGAAGGTGCACATAGGCCTGGTGTTCAGATCTGCCTCCTGGCTGAAGGTGTAGGCCCAAACCAGGGCCTGTCCCAGAAGAAGTGTCGCCTCTGCAGTTAACACACTCACCTGCACAGACTAGACACCAAGAGACCCTGGACACAATATGACTCTCTCAACTGCTCTGGCAGACAGAGCCCTCACTGGTGGCCACATTTCCTCTGGCGGGGAAGGTGCCCAAATGTCTGGAGCCCGAAACAGGGTCTGTCCCAGAAGCTAGGTTGCTTCTGTCTGTCCCAAAGCTGTGTAGCTTCTGCAGTCCACACTCTCACTGGTGCAGACTGGAGCCTAGGTGAACTGGAGCAAAGATGGCTCCCTTATCAGCTCAGGCAGTGAGAGCCCTCCCGGGCAGACACCTCTCCTCTGGTGAGGAAGGTTCCCGTATGTCTGGAGCCAGAAACGGAGTCTGTCCCAGTAGCTGTGTCACTTCTGCAGGCTGCCCTCTCCCCAGTAATGCACTGGAGCAAAGATCACTACCTTTCTTAAATAATCCAGGCCCAACCACTTAGGGACTGGACTGCCCACAATGGGCTGGGTCCTTCTACATCAATTTATAATAAAAAAAAAATAATAAAAAGTTTCATGGGCCCAACTATAGTCCAGTTTTATAGAGCCAAATCTTCACATAAGGCTCTGTCTTCCCAAGTGTGTCCAGGTGACAACCAAGATTATCCAACACACTAGAGGTCTTCCTTTGGAGGTACTGACTGCCCCAGCCCACTAGTGAATAGAATCCACCCTTAAGCTTCTGTGTTCCTTCTGATGAACATCAGAGGTCCCTGAGTGTATGATATGGCTTTAGTGGTAGATGTAGAATCAGTCCAATAGGTGCAGAGATGCCCTAGGGACACTAATGATTTGACACCCTCCAGAAATAATATTGTAATATTTTTGATGAACTTACTTTATATGCATCTGAGGACTGTACAGAGGTAGAGAATTCTGGGAATTGTTGGCACCATGCTAGCTCTTCTGTGCAGTTCTGAGTAGTTCAATATTACACACATCACTCAGTAAAACCAAAGTCCTCCAGTCACCGAGTCCACATTCCAGTCAGACCACAAGTGAACTTGCTTCTGAAGAGTCAGCTCCAAAACCTGAGAAACTCATGACAGTGTTTATTCCAACCACACTTGTGACTCTCCTGGAATGAACTCTAGCAAACACAATTTCCTCTGTCTGTCACATATACCACAGTTGCATTCATTTCCCATTGCAACATAACCACAGGCTCAGAAGCTTAAAATCAGTATATAGCTACTATCTTCGTAAATCGGAGACTCAGACACAGCCTAATTGGATCTTGTATTTCAGGATGTCTTCTGGTGGCAAGCCAGAGGTCTTCAGCCTAAGTTGGTGTCTCATCAGAGCCTTGACTGAGAAAAGACACACTTCCATGCTTCATGGTATCATCGTCAGAGTGCTTCCTGTGCATATAGGACTGATGCTCCTGTTGCCTCAACCGCTGTCAGCTCTGGGTCTCTCTCATGGTCTGATGACTACCTGTAGCTCCTCACTACTTAGCTAAATAAGCATAGAAGCTTGCTTTAGTAGTAGTAGCAGCAGTAACAGTCATAGTAGTAATTAATGACAATTCCATAAAACATGCATCCTCCTCTGATTGTATCTACCTCCTCTTTTCCTACTATCCCTCCCTTCCTACTTTAGTCTTTTTCTCTTTGCATAGATGGTGTCTTCTCTTTTCAAGCTATCTATTTTTTAATTCCCATATGAGAGAGAGAGAGAGAGAGAGAGAGAGAGAGAGAGAGAGAGAGAGAGAGAGAGAGCACTTTTCTTTCTGTCTAGCTAATTTTGCTTGACATGATAACTTCTAGCTCTATTCATTCCTTACAGATGGCTTCATTCTTTAAAGGTGAAAAAAAAAAACCTTCATTCCGCAAATATACTGGTTTTATCCATTCATCTCTTAATTGATACCCAAGATGATCCTATATATTTTCTGTTGTGAGGAATATCTCAATAAACATGAGTGTGCAAGTGTCTCTTTAATAATCTTACTCAATTTCCTTTATTGTTCTAGTTTGATCTCTGATGCTGTGATAAAAGACTTTGAACAAATACAACTTGGAAAGGAAATTATTTCTTCTTATGCTTCCTGGCTACAATCCATCACTGAGGGAACTCAAAGCAGAACCCATGGATGAACCCTGTCTTCTGCTAACTCATTGACTTGCGCGTGGGCTTATGTTTAGCTAGCTTTCTATATACCCAGATCCACCTGTCTACAGAAGGTATAGCCAACAGCATGTCCCATCCTCCCACATCAACCAAAAATAAGACAGTTTCTCATGGACATGGCTGAGGGTCCATTTGAACTGAGTAATTGCTCAGTAAACTTCCCTCTTTCCTGGTGACTCTCAGTTATATCAAATTGATAGCTGGTGCTATAAGCTATGAATCTGGTACATACCCAGAAGTAGTACAGCTGGGTTATATCGTAGGGTTTTGTTTGTTTGTTTTGTTTTGTTTTGTTTGTTTTGTTTTTAGCTTTTGAGGAATCTCCATAGTGTTTTCTACAGTAGGGTCCTAATGTGCATTTCCATCAGCAGTGTCCTAAGCTTCCTTTTTAAACAGTTACCATAAGTACTTGTTATTTCAGTTATATTTACAACTATTCTTATTTTAGTTGCAATCTCAACTGAGGAACAATGGAATCACAAAGTTCTGATTTTTGTTACCCCAAAGACTAAAAGATAGGCACATATTATTTGTTGGCACATATTTATTTATACATAGTATATTTGTTGGCTGTCTTAGTCAGGGTTTCTATTCCTGCACAAACATCATGACCAAGAAGCATATTTTAAAGTCAGGTATTGTGACATTTCTGGAACATTTTGCTCTGGGTTATTTCTGAGTATGTTTTAGATTATTATAACTAGAGTTACTTACCTTCCTGATTTCTTCTCCAAAGAGTTCATCAATGGTGTATAGAACAACTATTGATTTCTGGGCACCCATGTTTATAGCCTACTACTTTGCTGAAGATATTTATCAGATCTAGGAATTTTCTTAGACATTAGAATTTTCTACATATGGAGTCATATCATTGTGGATGGATAATTTTAATTTTTTTCTTCTTATTTGTATCCCTGTATTTCTTTCTCTTTTCTGTTCTGGCTAGAACATTAAGTACTATATTTAACAAAACTGTAATAAAATATAGCAATCAAAGAGTCGAGGCTATACTCATCATCTTGTTCCTGATTTTTGAGGGTTATAGGAATAGTAGTATGATGTTTTATTCTTGAAATTTTATGTGAAAGATACTCTTTCTTATACAATAGGTTTTATATATTTCTTATAAAATAGGCTCTACCACAATCTTTTCTTCTTGCAATTATGATAAGGTTTAAAAAATTCTAACAAGATCTACTGTGGACAAAAATCAATACAGTAATAAACAAGCAACAAAAATCGCTTCGGGGACATGAAGAACTTCCTGAAAAAGAAATCACCCAAAATTTAACAGAGTAGTATAGTATTTCCCTTGTGGCTTTTACATTGCCTATATCAGAAATGCAAGGGATGTGGGTAGAACATACTTTTCAGAACTGCAGTACCAAAGTTTACAGAGAATAAAACTCATAGCCTCCTTTGGGACATCTTGGAGGAGATTCTTAAGGAAACCAAAGTCCTCTTGTCAACTTATTAATGTTTAAGATAAATCTTTGAATATTTTCTATATCTCTACATACTTGACTTGTTTAGAAAATAGAATGAAAGAAATTCTTCTCATATGTGTGAAAATCATTGACTATCTTACTGAGATGAACTGCAAATCTGTCTCTTGGTTGCACTGAGGTTTGAAATATCATTTTTTTTGCAAACTAAAAGTATGGATCATTCTAGACTTCTCATTATTTTTGGTTAACGGCCTGTTGTTCATTAATACTATTTACATTCTAGAAAAATGGTTTTCAATGTTTTATGGTTTTGTTTTAATTTTTATACAGTATATTGAATTGTAAATTTCTGGTTTCTTTGGAGACTCAGTTGTGTAATGTAGTATTTTTCTGGAAACTGTCTTATGAGAGGATGTTTTTGCTGAAGCTGACATGTGGGAGGATGTTTTGGTAAGAACCGATATGTGGTGTTTTTCTGGAGGCAGCCTGGAAAAGGGGCATCTGATGTTTTTGCTAGAGTGGAAGCTTAAGAGATCACATGATGTTTGTAAAGAATATAAATATAGCCCAACAGTCAGTGGAGGATGCTGGATGGTATGGTACACTTTGCTATTCTTTACTAGTTACTGTTGGGCTTTACTAATGCTAGTTTTCACTGACTACACTGGTTGGTATTGGTATGCCTTACCATTATTTGTTGGCCATCATTTGTCATAGAGAGAAAAACACCAAAAAACTTTTGGTGATCTTCCTGTGGCTTCTTGTCACTTCCATGAACTTGGGCGGATTGGCAGAGTATGTGGTTTCTTCTGAATCAACCTGCAGTTGCTGATTCATGAATGGTGTTTGCAGTACTACTGTTGCTGATTTGTGAATGGTGTTTGCAAGTGGATCGAATTGCTTCCACTGATTTATGTGAACTGACTGGTGATATCCTGACAAAACAGATTGGATTTTCTCCAAAGAAATATTTCTAAACAGGTCCACATCCTCCTTTGCTCTATTAACCTATCCTTTCCACTCCTTTTGGTGGGTAGTGGGCTAGAAGGGACACCAAAGCATTTAAGAACCCTTATTAAAAGTAGGTTTTGAATGTTTGAAGCCTACAATATATTCTGAACAAATTCTTTCTCTTCTCCAAACTCCTCAAAAAATTCTCAGTTTTGACAACACACTGGCTATAAGTCAGGCATAGATAAATGTTTTTATATCAAGGCGCTATCCTTCTCTCTCTCATTTATTAAAGGGGTTTTTTATAATCATAAAAGAAATGTATTTTATGAAAGGATTTTTCCTCATCTACTGAGATTTTCATGTGATTTTTATCCTTGATTTATGTTGTATTGCATTAATTGATTTGTATGCCTCCAACAATCCTAGCATGCAATGACACCAACTAGATCACACTGTGTTGCTGAATTGTATTTGCAAGTACTTTATTGACCGTTTGTTTCTGTGTTCATTATAGAGGATTATAGGGTTGGAAGCACACAGTTATGTAGCTTCTTTGTTTCTTTTTCTTTGTCATAATCAGGGTGTCATGGTAAACAGTTTTGTGGCAATTTGCTTCCATAGTCGCAGCAATGGAGAAAGCTACTATGCAATCATTCCTCTGTGTCTACTATAGTTTTCAAGTATTGGGGATAGCTTCCAGGACATCCCACAGAGAGCAAACTCTGTGGCTGTTAAATCCCGTATTTAAAATGGTATTGTATTTGCTTACAACATACGACAGAGAGTCCTGAAAGCAGTCTCCTGTCTGCTCTTTAAAAAGACCTCCTAGATTTCTTCCAATAGCTAATACAATGTTGGAAACATATAGATAACTGTTATGCTGTATTGTACAGTGAAAAACAAATAAAAGATCCAAGATATTCAAATGCATTTTCTACAAAGTATTTCAAATATTCACTGCGAGTGCATTTCCCCTAAATATTTTTCTGGGTATGGGATGCATGGATGTAGAAGGTCGACTGTACATGCATTCACACATGTAGTATAATAACAAGAAAAAACTCCCATTGTTTTTGTCAAGCACCCCCATACACACACACACACACACACACACACAAACACACACACCATAGGAAGTGGCTTGTCCATCTGTCACAGTGCCACAGTGGTGTATCTCTCACAGAGAAGTATGTCAGGAACCTATTGACTGGCCTTTTTAAGCTGGCTCTTACGAGTTGAAGAAATCAGGACTCAATCATTCTTTCTCCCTAAAGTCATAACTGCTTCTCTTCTCATTCTTGGGAGATGAATGTGTTGACTTACAAATGAGGACAGAGTTTCCACTTGAATGTAAGTTAATTGTGTTAGTAAAAGCAAGTCTCTGAGTGTTAGCCCTTGACCTTTGCCTCTGAACAGCTACGGTTAGCATTTATCTAAAAGTCAACTCGGCTCTGCTCTGCCCCGTCTTCTCTGAAGGGTGAAACTCGTTCATCCCAGTGCATTCGATACTACTGTGAGTGAAAGGCTCAAGAATGCAGCCTGATGTGCTGAGCCATCCATTAGACCTTAATTTTACTCACAATCATTCACTACAAAGTATCATGCTTCAATTTAAAGAAATGATGGCTGCAAACACAGTCCTGAGAGTGGTCTCTGGGGGAATGAATGAGCCTGCACCCTTGATTTTGGCTCTTTCTCAAGAGAAGAAAGTTTTTAAAGGAGGAGACAGGATGACTAATGTTTCCATGGGTAAAGTGATCACTTATTTCCATAGAAATAAAAAGCCGCTTGGCTCTCAACAAAGATCAGGAGATTGAAACTGAAGAAAACAAAATGAATAAACATAGAAAAGGGTATCTGGGGTCAAAAGAGAATAAAGCTATTCCTCAAATTGCAAAGGCAAATACTCTTAGAAATAAGAACATGAGACCTTAGTGGCATATTGTATATATCTAAAGCAGACAAGGAATCAGTAGGGGAGTAAACTGGGGACCCACTACCATAGCAAAGAGGAACCCCATTGTTTGACCAGTTTTTATTTTTGATTTAAAAATCCTAAAACAGGTGGTGACATTATCCCGTCTTCTCATAGTGGCATGACTTTATTTTATATACCACACTCACCCCTTGGAGTCCATGAAAATATCATGATTAATATTGTTTTTGCCAACCTCAATCCACCGGAAAGGCTGGTTATAGCATTGACCTGACCTTAATTGATATTCACGGCTATCATAGGAAATATTTGCCTTTTCAGGTTCCAAAAGGATGTGAGTGTATGCATGTCTCTGTGTGGGCATGTGTGTGTGTGTGTGTGTGTGTGTGTGTGTGTGTGTGTGTGTGCACGCATGTCTGTATATGTGCATGTGCATTTCTGTGATGAGTGTGTGGTGGTTCTGATGAAGATGTTTGCTATTTCACATTTGTTCCACTATAGTATGACTGGAATTCCTTGAAGGTCCAACAGACACCCCTAACAAAGGTATCTAGAAAGCCTGTACAACACTGGTTTAGTCACTTTTCCTGTGGCTGTAGCAAGATACCAGAGAAAAAGAACTTGAGGAAAATAAGGTTTATTGTGCCTCAGAACTAAAGAAGAATGTAGTCCATTATGTGGGGCAGGCAGGCAAGCCAGAGCACAGGTCGGCTAGTCACATTATGTCAGCAGGAAGGAAGCAGAGAGCTGAGAGCTGACGTTCCTCCTTATTCTCTTACTGAGCCTGGGACTCCAGCCTACAGGCTGGTGTGTGCATGTTCAGAGTGGGTCTTCCTTTCCCAGTGAGCTCTGTCTGAAGCACTCTCACAGACGCCCACAGAAGAGTCTCCTAAAACTCCCAATCTAATCAAGTCTCCAGTGAAGAGGGAGCCTCTTAGGCCAGCACTGTTTTCTAATTTCCAGTGTATGAGGGTTGTTTACTTCTCTGCTGCCTTGCATCCTCAGTGAGGAGACAGAAAGACAGAGAATTAAAGATGAGCTCCAGTCACCATCTTGAACTGGATTCTGCAGACTCTTCGTCTCTTGTCAGTTGCTTCATGTACTTACTCCTAGCGTTGACTGATGCTCACCCAGCAACTGTGCTTGTGGAGTTAGTCCACTCTCCATGGTCTGCTGTTAATGGGCCTCACACAGGACATTTAAGACCAGAAATAATTAAGTTTGATATATGAAGTTGAAAAACTACCTTGGCATATGTGAAAAGACAGTTTCACATTTGGAACTATCTTCACCCATCTCCACACGAGGTATGTGGTATAGTCGTACTGACTCTGTTTCAGATGCCAGCTTGAAGGGAGAGTACCAAGGGGTTCAACACAGGGCAGAGACCTCGTTAAGAGACATGAATTTATGCAGGCTGCATTCTACTCTAATTTAAAACACGAAACCCAAAACTCTTTAAGTCCAGAAATATACTGTGTATTGTCTGATTTTTACAGTGTATATTTCCATTCCTTAAATTAATTCTATGTTAATGACTATAGCCTAATATTTTCCTGCCTCATTTTTGTTTATTTTGTCTACTTGACCCATTTGTTCTTATAAACTGAAAGTGGTATATTCAAGTCACTCATTAATCATGTTTTAAATTAGAGTAGACTTAATTTCAAATAGTAGACTCTGGTTTTTTTGATGAAAACAATACGCAGATGAGGTTAGTAAAACTAGTTTCACATGAAAATATTTAACTGTTATTTGAACTAGGCCCTGAAAAGAAAGAGACAACAATGAGTTTTTGATGGTGTTGTTTGTTTTGCTCAGATTTCTGAAAAGTCACTGAATGTAAGTCAAACCACCTAGTGTCATAGTGGATTGGTTCAGACACACTAGTTAGTCGATTACTCTTACATTGCATATAAATTTTGGTCAGAAATTGGTGTTGAGTACATATTTTCAGATTACATAAAAATAATATTGTGATTTATTCTGCTTTTGAAATTCTGTGATAAAATACATATAGCATCCACTAACTACACTACTTTATGTGTGCAGCTCAGTAGTGCTTTTACATTTACAACAATTACAGTGTTGTGCAACTCATTTCCATAACTTTCTCTCTGCAAAACTGAAACTGCAGCTATTACTCTCTTCTGCCCAGCTCCAGGCAACCATTGATCTGCTTTCTGTGTCTCTGAGCTAAATATCTACGTAAGCAGAATCATATGTGCTGTATTGTACCCTTATTGTACATGTGTGCTCTGGATTTATTCATAATTATCCATTTGTGTATGTCCCATAGTGGTAGTTTTTATTTTACCATAGTTTCTATTATTATATATGTATTACTATATTTCTCAATAGTCCAACTTTCATTTATAGATTAATCTCTGATTTGTAACAATGTTTTCTTAGTATGTTCTCAAATCAAATGAAGCACTTTTTGGTACATATTAGTCTCCTCAATTTACTTAGCCATGATTTTCCTTGGGCTCATCTCTGTTAGGAATTGATACTAAGGACAGGTTTGCATCACAATTGGAAGATGCCATGTTTGTGAAAACTCCAGAGGAATTAATTCCACTTAACAGAATCTCTTTTGAGGAGATGTGTTAGCCTTTTCCTGATTAGCTTAATTCTAATTTTGTTTCCCATAATTATTTTATCATCCTTCCTTATGGCTGTTTCAGGTTTTTGCTTTGTTGTGGTTTATTTTCTTTCTGTCTTGATAAACAATTTAAAGCATTTAGGATTGTTTTTCCACCATTGTAGAATCTACTCCCATTAGTTTTCTCTCATTTTCATAGTTGCTTATTAATGTATATTTTATCTCCTTATGTATCATAACTGATTTTAAGAGGCCCATTTTCTCATATTTTAACATTTTAAATTTGTTTTATGAATTAAATATATAAGACTCCAAGCAAACATGAACAAATAAATTAACATCTGTTCAAACTAGCTGGTGGGCGCATGGGATCTGTTAGGTGAATCTTTGATAGGAGTATACATTGAACATGCCTTATAATTAAAGTGACTTTAACATGTGCTTTGAAGGTAGCCAAGGAGGGAAAGACAAGGAAGAATGTGTCCAATGGCTTCTTTTCACTCATGAAGAAAGTGATGTCACTTGAGAGGAAACGTATGTGGGGAGCATGGTATGTGTGAAATATGAATGGCTTCCTTAAGACAAAGGGCAGAAACGGGGACTCAGATGAGCTACCAGGGCCACGTCCTTCACAGAGGAGCAGCCAGCTCTCTCATTGTGTTCTTGAAGTTGATACCAAAACATAGAAATGGCTTCTTACCGTTCTTCGTGGGGTGTCTGACATGCCCACCATTATTCACCTCTTTGGATTATGACTAGGGACGCCTGCAAAGAGATAACATTCTTAGGAAGGCTAACACACTGACCCTGATCCAGCCAACACCTTGCCCTCAGTTTCTTCACTAGCTGTGATTGTTGGTCATATTTCAGGAAACAGAGGAGAGCATGTTTAAGCACTGTCATGGAGGCTTCTCACTGTATTTCCCTGTTTCATGCTTTGGGGCACTGTCTGCTCAAGGAGGACTAAGAGATGAGCGAGGATTTTTGTTTGTTTGTTTTTGGTTTTGCTCTTTTTTATTAGATATTTTCTTCATTTACATTTCAAATGCTATCCCGAAAGTTCCCTATACCCTCCCCCCGCCCTGCTCCCCTACCCACCCACTCCCACTTCTTAGCCCTGGTGTTCCCCTGTACTGGGGTATATAAAGTTTGCAAGACCAAGGGGCCTCTGTTCCCAATGATGGCCGACAAGTCCATCTTCTGCTACATTTGCAGCCAGAGACACGAGCTCGGGGGGTACTGGTTAGTTCATATTGTTGTTCCACCTACAGGGTTGCAGACCCCTTCAGCTCCTTGGGTACTTTCTTTAACCAGGATTTAGCCAAGTCCCAGGATTGAGGAGACACACTAAGAAAGCATGCTCTCCTGAGAGTCAGATGTCACATCATTTTACAAAACAACAGCTTCTTCCTTAGAAGAGAGGTGTGCTCATTCTTCTGAATAAAAGGATGGCCAAACACTCAAATGTACGTGGACCAGCCTGCCGATGTCTAAGCACTTGTAGCAATAGAAAAACCAAGCTTGAGCAAATGCCAACTTCCTGACTTTCAAATACCAGAGCTGGCAAAAGTAGTCGGAAAGTCATCTATAATCAGGATGGCCTAGTGCTCAGGTGGTGGGTGTGGGCAGGTCAGGTGTTCACGTCCAGCATGGACTACATGAGGTTCTGCTTAAAAACTACAACCAAAGTCATCCATCACGGAGTGCAGTGTGTAGCCACAAATATCTTAGTGGCTTTGCCAATTCACTTTCCAAAGATTAGTAGCCAAGTGAGACTATAACAGAGACGGCTGTGTTTAATTTAAAATCATAATAGTTTTTATTTGCTTAGGTTTTGGTTACATTTTATTGCTTAATTTCAGCAGGAGAAATGAAAAATAACCTAACCAGACATATATGTGTTGAAAATAATGGATTATTGTGTATATACACACAATGGAATTATTCATTCACAAAGAAGAATGAAATTACGCCACTTATGAGCATCTGGGTGGAGCTGGAGGAAATCAGTATGTGCAGTAAACTCAGCTAGACTTGGAAAGGCAGATAGCACATGTTGTCTCCCCTGTATTGAATTTAGATTTAGATTATATATTATATATAGTGCCATGAATATATAAAGGGGACAAGCACGCATGTGGGAAGAGGAAGGATAATGTAAGCAAAGCATATAATCCACAATGCTAAAATGCCATAATTAAACCCATCCCTTTATATAATGCATATATGCATATCAAAAATACAAACATGGATGGGAGGTCTAAAAAGGAAGAAGGTAATGAACGATTAAAATCATAAGTTAATGCAAACCTTTAAGAACAGCAGCACAGCACAAGTTGTTTTGGTTTGAGCTTTTGGCCACATATCCTTTTGTTTAGATAAAATCTACTGGAGAAGTTTGATGGAAAAGAGCTATTCTGGCTGGAGGTAGACTTGAGGCCAAAGAGGGGGTCCATGTGATAAGCAGGATTAGGATGAGTGAAATTTTCCTACTGCTCTCATAGCTATGAGCAATGTATGCTGTGCTTTTCTTCTGTAATCTCCATTAAATTCTCCCTCAATTAACCTCCACCCCCTTTACCTTGAAAAGTAGACAGCTACAAAGTAATTTTCCTAACCTCACCCTTTCTGCTTCTGTAAACATGCTGCCTACGGACCTTAGTCAAATCCCTAACTTAGCGGTGATGGAAAAGATCAAAATGATGCTGCATAGCCTATAAATGTAACTGTAGCTCAGGGCTGGTATCTCTCCAGGGCACCAACTCACTATGTCTGATAGGCTAGCAAAAATATGTTCTGCGTCTCTCTTAATGTATTCTTGATTTCTATAAGGTCTGATTTATGCAACACATGTGGGCCCTATATCAGCCAGCTTTTCCAGCAATAGTGCTATGTAACAAACAACCCCAAAGGCTTAGAAACTCACAACTGCAAACTTTTACATCTTGCTCACAGGTTCTGTGGGATAGCACTGCTGCTCAGTTTAAGCTTGGAGCATGGGCCAACATCTGTTTGACAGCCATTCTCACTATAGGGCCAGGTTGAAGGGACATTCACTTAGGACATGGTGTCAGAAGAGCATGAGACTATCATGGATACACTTCAGTCTGTGTTCAGCCCAGACATAGTATTGCTTCTTGTCCACCTATGGAGAGTGGGGGTTAGTAGTTGTTCAAGCTCAAGACTTTATCATCCCAAGTTAGTGACCCACCTGGACCAGAATGCAATTTTACAAACTCATTATCTAGTAAACAGTGATCCAAAAGATAGTTTGTGTCTCATAAATGATGAAATTCAGTTAGGGTTCCTATTGCAGTGATGAGATACCATGACCAAAAGCAACCTTGGGGAGGAAAGAGTTTATTTGGCTTTCAGATTCTGAGTCATAATTCATGGAGGGAAGCCATGGAGGAATGCTGCTTACTGGCTTGCTCCTCTTGTCTTGTTATGCCTACTTTCTTATAGAACCCAAGACCACCAGCCTAAGGATGGCCCCACCCACAATGGGCTGGGCGGGGCCCTCCCTCATCAATCACTAATTAAGAAAACACCCTACAGGCTTGTCTATAGCCTGGTCTTATGGAGACATCACGTTGTCCTAAAAGTAGCCAGTACAACGTGACAAACTAATTAACTACATCTTTGGTACACCAAAAGTCTTGAGACTCAGTTTAAGACTTAAGGTTATAGCAAGCACCATGAAACTGTCCCTGGAACCAATGCTTTCTGTTTACAGACAGTCTCTGATTCCATCCATGTCAACGGCATTTTGGCAGAGTCAGTGGCCTTGTCTAAGGCACCAGTATAGAATGTGGGGTAGAAATTGGAAGGATGTCAGGGTTTTGAGGTTGGATTTCTATTTGATTTGGGAATGTTGTTTCCAAGTACATTTGTGTCTCAATGTTTTTTGAATAGACAACAGAAAGAAAATGCATTTCTTTCTGTTTGCGTGAACTTCAGACATGATTCTTGTTTCTATATCACCCCAGCTCCTCCCTCTCCTTCCTCCAACTCTTCCCATGTCCCATTGTTCCCTTATGAATTTATGATCTTCTTTAGTTATTGTTACATGTATATATAGATGTGTACACACACACCCATGCACATATACATACATATCAGGAGGCTATACAGATACACACATTTATATACTGAGTTTGTTTAGTGTTTCTTTCATGTTCCTGTGCCCAGAACTGGCCACTTTATGGGAGAACCTGTTCAGAGCTCATCCAAGGACAAAGCCATTAATCCCTCTATCAGGACTACTGGTAGCTCTTCTCTAATAATGGGACAATGGAGACCTGGTCCTGCTTGCATTAGCATGTCAACTGATATTATCAGTAGGTGGGACCTGTTGAGATTTCATGGGTGCATTTTCCCTATTACATCTAGGCGACACTGCCCATCAACAGGCATCCTATAATCTTTCTGTCCCTTCTTTTAGGATTGTCCCTGAGCCTTAGGTATTGGGGATGTGTTACAGGTGTATCAGCTGGGCTTGGGCATCTCAGAGTCACTGATTCTTTGCATGCTGACTAGTTGTAGATCTCTATAGAAGTCCCCAGCTGTTGCAAAAAGAAGCTCTGCTGGTGAGGGTGACAGTTATGCTTCTCAGGCTGGGCCAGGGACTGTGTATTAGAGTTTTCCTTGCTGCTACAAAATACCTAACAGAAGCAACATACAGAATGGATCTATTTGGGCTCAGGGTTTCAGGGCTGTTGGTTCCACTGAATCAGAGCACTATGATGCTGGGAGCATGTGGCAAAGGCTACTTACCTCCTGGTAGACAGGGAGCAGAAGGATGGTGAACGGGACTCTAGTAAAACATTTGAAGCATGCTGTCAGAGATGTACCACATTCTGTGAGACATACCTCCCCAAGTTTCCACCACTTCCCCATTTATGACCTCCAGCTAGGAACCCAATTCTGGACACATGAATCTCTGGGGTGAGTTTTATGTTCCAATGGTAACAACTTGGTAATTTTAAAGATATTAGGGTTTTTTTTTTTTTTTTTTTTTTTTTTTTTTTTTTTTTTTTTTTTTT
>NC_034590.1:54638623-54683339 GCF_900095145.1 Mus pahari | reverse complement strand
CATGAATCTCTGGGGTGAGTTTTATGTTCCAATGGTTACATCCTGGGAAGCTTAACGGTGTTAGGGTTTTTTTTTGTGTTAATTTTTTTTTTTTTTTTTTTTTTTTTAGTTTTATATTTTTTTCCGATTAGCATGAAAGAGCCCATTGTTTGGCTTATCCTTTAAAAACAAGCTGTGACAGCCACTTTTATATTTCTAAAGAGCCTCAAAACAATGTTTTCCTTATTCGAAGTTATCAAGCATTTCTCAAAGGCTTCCAAGCTTCCTTTTTCCTACCACGGAAGATCTTTTGTGTCAGCCTAGGGATCTTAGAGCAAAGTGCTTCCTAGATCCTGAGTGTTTCGCTTTAGAAACAAGAGTTGCAAAAGATGAGTGTTCTTTACAAACTGCCAAAAGACTTAAGCAAGGTTGCCACCTCCTTTGTTACCCCACAGGAGCGAGAAGCAATCCTGGGATGCATTCACTCTGAAGAAATGAGCTTTAGCCACCTGTGGAGGTACAAGCCTTTAATCCCAGCACTCCAGGACCAGAGGCAGGTGGATTTTTTTTCTGTGAGGTCCAAGACAACATGGCCTACATAGTGAGTTCCAGGGCACCTAGGACTACATAGTGAGATGCTTACAAAAACAAAATAAAATAAATAAAACAGTTTCTGTCTGCATTGATAGTGTAACAGAAGCCAGAGTCCTAGAACCAGACCAATGACTCATTGCAATGAACAATTACAAGTAAAGGTGTGTGGACCAAAGGGTATATACTGTAGGAAACACTACATATTCCACAGCGAGAAGGTGGGGATTTTTGTTTGCTTGTTTGTCTGTTTGTTTTAATTTTTATTTTAATTTTCTATGTTCTTTTGGGTGGGAGGTTGCAAGGGCAGAGAATGGGTGGGAAAAGATGGGCTAGGGGGGAGATGATTGGTGGTATTGGGGTACATGATGTGAAGTGAAATTCACAAAGAATCAATAAAGAGGAAAAAGGCTTCAGTATTTTTCCATATTCTGGGGAGAAACAGGAAGGCTGATGTTTTGGATTGTTCTTTAACACAGGGTAGCCCACCGCCTAGAAACAAAACCAAACAAAACCAAACCAAACAAAACAGAACAAAACAAAACAAAACAAAATGTTTCTGAGGATCGCTACATAGGTATACTGTTTCCTCTCTCAAGGCAGAAGCCACTTCCACAATCTTCCTGACCTAAAGAGCTCAACAATCAAGAGGAAAAGGCTTCATTGTGTCTCCCTGTGAGTGCCCAGAGGGGCATGAAAGACAGAAGGAAGACAGCGAATAGCAGTGTCACCCCTCTGTTGTCTGTAGTCTTGCTGCTCTCCTGTGGGTGACAGATGCACAGCAGAGCTCCTGACCTCCTAGGACAGCATTCTACGAGTGTCCTGAGAGCCTTGCTCTTGCTCTAGGTTCATGGGGCATCAGAAGCACTCCAGGCTGGTGTCTGTTGACCTAGCCTGATGTCTTCTAGTAAAAAGCTAAAACTTCATGACCTGGATCAATACAGTGCAGAATATCTTAGTACCTCCATATTTGTGAACTTCCTCAATCTCAGAAATAAACAAAATGTGTTATTGAATAAAGAGCTAGCTTTGTTCTAGAATTAACTTGAACGTTCACCTTGCTCATTTTTGTGGCTCTTCCAATGTAAAGTAGACTAGTCCTTACAGTCTAAGGCATTCTTGAGACTTCCTGGAGCATGTGTTTGATTGCTTTAATCTAAAATATTGAAGCCTGATCAGGAAGAGCTTTAAAACGTCTCTTTGTCCACAACTGAGTTCTCTTTGGTTACTGAGGTGAAAGGCTCCAACCTTCCTCACACAAGGCCATGGATCCAACTGCAACATCGAGAAGAGCTCAGAGCCCTTGAACCTTTGTCTGTGCACACTGGGGATCAAACTGATGGTCAGTGCCCAGCAAGCACACCATCACCAGTCTGCACCCCCCACCCTGAAGAAGGATCACAAGGAGCCGGCACAATGTTCAACAGGAATAAACCCAGTCAAGCACGAAAATAGAGCTTATAGCTTCATCTTCTCAAGTTTAGGGCAGGGGTCATCGTGTGGAGCTAGTTTGCTTGGCACATTTAGTCAGTCAGTCTTCTGTTGCTGTGAAGAGACATCATGACCATGGATGTGTTAGAATGGCGGGGAGCATATCAACAGCACACTAGACCAAAGCAATTCCATGTGAAAGAGGTTTTATTGGAAGGGAGAGACAAAGTAGTGGCAGAGAGAGAAGAGAGGGAGAGAGGAGAAAGAGAAAAAGAAAGAGGGTGAGGAAGGGGCGTTCTCCTTATTTATATGGAAAATGACATAACACAAGTAAAAGTGGGAGGTGAGCCAAGTGAAGGCTGGGAATATGGTGCCTATTGTCTTGGCCACAGGTCTGCAGGTCGCAGATTGAGCTGTTGTCTATGTGATGTCATGGGTTTGGAATGTCCTGATGCCAACAACCATGACATTTATTTATTTATTTATTCATTTATTTATTTATTTGAAAAAAGCATTTAATTGAGGCTAGCTTACAGTTTCAGAAGTTTAGTCTAGCATTGTCATGGCGGGAAGCGTGGCGGTACACAGGCAGACGTGGTGCTGGAGAGGTAGCTGTGAGCTCTCCACTTGATCCACAGGCAGCAGAGAGAACCACTGGGTCTGGCTTAGGCTTTTAAAAACCTCCAAATCTACCCCCAGTCACATATTTTTCCCCAACAAGGCCATACCTACCCCCAACACGGCCGCAGCTTGCTGTACTCCAATAAGGCTACATTTCCTAATCCTTTAAGAGTGCCACTCCCTAAGCATTTAAATATATGAGCCTTTGGGGACCATTCTTATTCAGACCAACACAGCCTACAAGGATGCTTTTAACAGGAGATTTGTTGACTTAGGGTAGCGATACACAAGTGCAACTCTAGCACTCAGGAGGCTGAGATAGGAGGACCTTGAGTCAAAGCCACTTCCACTCACATCCCTTGTCCTATCCCCTCCAAAAGGAATAAAGGGGGGTGGGGCAGGGAGAGAGGGAAAAGAATAAGATTTGTTGCAAGATGTGAGAGTTTGAAAATGTTCATACTAAAATTACCTCGGGCTGCCTTTAACGATTTCATATGTGAAAGCATCAGGCCTCCAACAGCAGTGCCCTTTTAAAACAGGCTAGCCAGCACAGTCCTATGATGCGTGACGCGTGTCGCGCACCTGGACTATTTCACTCATTATTTTTAAATGCAGATGCTATGGGGAAAGTGTTCACTTGACACGCAGGTGGCTTCCGTGTCCCCTGCAGGGATCCAGCTGGCTGCTCAACACCCAAAATGAAATAGAGGGTCCGGGACACAGGGATAGTTTGCCAGTCTTGCTTGTAGCAAGACCCCAGCCACTTCCTCCTAGAGGAAGCGGAGAGAGGGGGCCCTGGCTATTTGCCAGACAGCTTCTCAGGGCAGGTAAGGAGCTACAGAAAGATGCAATGCTGCAGACAAGCTGGGTCGCTGAACAAAAGAGCTACTTGGTAACTGAGTCCTGCCTGTGGTTCTCAGCTTGCCAGTGTCTGTCCAAAAGCAGGCTGCGACCCCCACACCTGCTGATATCTTCTCTCTATCCAAGCGGCCTCTTAGCAACCGCCCTGGCTCCGCACATCTGCTAGAAGCCACAGAGGTACAAAGGGACCTTGGTGGCAGGCAGAGAGCAGAGGCTGAGCTGACAGGATCCTACAAGAGCTGGCAGCTCAGCAGGCAGGGCCAGTGGCTGTGCTCAGCAGAGAGAGCCCCAGCAGCCATGCTTGCCTCTTGGAGTCTTTGCTGGGCCATGAGAGCCTCCTTGGTATTCAGGCTGCACGGACAAAGCACCGGGCCTTGCTCCCTGATGCGCATAGGTTCCAAATGGCCTTTGCCTCCAGCATCGCAGCCTGCAGACAGAAGTGGGCATCCTACCAATGACCAGGGACAGCCTGTGGTCGCACAAGCAGAAGCCTCTGGCTGGTGAGGGCGGCAGAAACCACAGTACTCAAATTCCTTGGAGGGGAAGGTAAGGAGGAGACAGGTCTGGATGCTGCATGTGCCTTCCTCCCTGAAGCTCTTCCCCAGCACCCACACTGGCCAGGGAAGACCTTGTTCCTAGGCCAGCTCTTGTCTCCTCCTTGAATCAATGGCAAGTATGGCAAGTACGTCCTCTTGGAGTTCCTCACTTATTTGGCTGTGGGAGCTACGTGAGCTGAACTGATGAAAAGACATGAATGGGGGAGGTGCAGCCTTGCCTGGCAGAGAAACCCAGGCGAGCTCTTTGCAAACAGCCCCCAGGGGATCAGGTGTATTCATTAATCATGACCTTCTGTTCATTTCCCGTGGTCTCACTCTCAGGCATCCCATGGGCCTCAGTTTGGGTTTAAATCCAGGGCACCGTCCTCTTGTGCCCTTTTGTCCCTGAGCCCAGGATCTCATTTATCAAGCAAAGGAGCATAATACCACCTGCCATAGGGACTCATCTTGTAACACCTCCCCCCCCCCCACACACACACACATACTGTTACTTCTCATTAACACCCTAGATCAGCTGAACTGGTCACACTTTTCAGTCCTCTGTCTCAGCTTCATTTACATGGAGTTCCCAGCCTACTCTCAAATGTCACAGCCTGAATGGGCATAGAACCAAGCCACCGACCTAGTACAGAGTGCCAGAATGAATGGCCTAGCCTAGACACCAACCAGGTGGGAAGATATACACTGGGTAGGAAAATGGGGCTGGCAGAAAGGTTAAAATGGGTCCATTCTAAGGCACAATGCATGCTCTACAAGTGGCGATCCCTGGGGCTATGGCTGTAGCGCTCCCTGCAAGGAGAAAGGCAATTCCACGTTAATTTTTGGAGCTTGCAACCAGGTGTGCTTTGCATTCACTTGCATCGGGCTTTTATTGTCTCCCTTCTACTTCGTACCATTTCATTAGGAGCCAGTGCGATGTATCTCAGCGCGGTGCAGAGAGACATCTCAGTGCAGAGCAGGTTGCCAGCATTTCCCCTTCCCCTGGTGTGATTCAGGATCACTAATAGTGGGTTTCTGATGCCTTGGAGGTGCCAATCTGTTTCCTGGAGCTCCGTGGACAACCTCCGTCCTCTCCTTGGTGAATTCTCTGATGTCTGGGTAGAGACTTTGCTCTTTTCATGATCATGGGAATAAGTTATCAGCAGAGAAACAAGGAACACCGTCCTCCCAGTGAGGGACCATGGGTGCTCACTCTAGGGCTCCCTGGTGCTCCTGGTCTTTTGAGGCCAATAATTTTTCTTTCCACCTCATTTCTATCTCCTGATAGAAGACACTCTTTGTCATGGATAACTAGATAAACACAGAGCTCAGAAGAACCACTAGCTGAGGACCTTACAAAGGCATCCTTGGATGAAGCAGCCTTTGCAAGGCTCTCCAAGAGGGACTCACTTAGATTGGCTTATAAGGCATATATGCAAAACCAGAAGAGAGGCTGAATTTCACGTCTAAAAGGCTGTCCCTCTTTTCCTGTTTCCTCCTTTAAACTATAAAGAGCTAGCCAGACAGATTTCCTTTGTCAAAGGAGGGCAGGCATTGTCTAGTGACAGAACTGCACCTAGATCTCTATTCACTTGGTAAACATTCAGACTGATTTTTGGGCATTTGGGATAAGAACTCAGTGTGAGTGTGGTATTATCTATATTGAAAAGAAACACTCCCGACTCCTTTGTATTTGTGTGATTGTCCAATTAAAAAGCACCCTCCAAGGCCAAGCAGATCCTAATGAGCAGATGCAAGTGTTCAAATTCACATAACCTATGGAACTTGGGCACCAGCTCCTCAAATAACTGTGTGGTTTGGAACGATTTTGTTTTTCCAGTGTTGAACAATAAGTTGATTAATTCCCATTTTTCAAAGTCAGTTTCAAGCAGTAGGTTTTTTTTTTCTTCTTCTTCTTCTTCTTCTTCTTCTCCTTCTTTAACATCTACAGAAAACCTGGAAGGGAATACAAATTTCTTCCTGGAAAACACATCTCCCTTCCTGCCCTCCCTGCACCCTCTGATAAATAACATGAGCATGCAGCGATTTGCCAACAGCAGCTCCAGGCATGAAGCACAACATCTGCTAGCGAGACGCTGGAGAGACAGTGGAAGGCATGCTGGCTGCCTGCCCACCTTCAGACTCCAGATTTTTGCTGACAAGGCTGTCAATAAATGGGCAGATGGCATGGGCTCTGCTGGCGGGAGAGTTCAGTTAACCTGACTCCAGACATTATCTCCAGTTCATGGTGCACTGGGCTGAGCCCTTCACTCGACCATTAAAGCTGTTCCTTGATGGAGCACAGAGAGCAAGACATAAGACGAGGAAGGAGGAGGCAGGCGCTCCCTTCCTTTAATTACATTAACTGAGTCTCTCCAGCAGTTGGCAGGCAGAGTGAGTGAGATTAGTTAGCCCTTGTGACCACGGAAGTAGAGCAGGAACATCCACACTGTATTTCATGCTGTTTAAACATGGGCATCCCATCCTCAGGAGCAGAGTACCTCCCTGAGGTTAGAGTTTGGCACAAAATAAATACCCAGGAGGATGGATCTAGGGTCCTCCTTTGCCAGCAGGCAGGCTCTTGCATTGTCTTACAGGGACTGTCTGCGAACAAGCTGCAGCCAGTGTTCTTTACCCAGAAACAGCTCTGCTAACTGCAGAAACGTCCTCTGGTGGCGACTTGGGGAAAACACCCTCTGCCATCTGAGCATGCTTCAAACTTGTGAAAAGGGCAGTTTAATCTAAACTCATCAGACTGAGTTGCTGAGCACTGTGCTCTGAAGTCAGTTATTTAAGCAATTGGCCCTTTTTTCCATCTATGCAGAAATCAGCTGCTGGAAGTAATGCACGCATCAATGCTACACACCCGCACTGTATTGCAGAATTACAAAGTGACTTTGCATACTTTAACAGAGTGGTTTTTGACTGGAAGTGACTTTGTCCCACCCCCACCCCCATCCCTGGGCGGGGACAATGCCTGGAAACACACTAATGTCTCTAGGACAGAAAGTAGCAATGCTTCAGAGTGTCTGCACTGCACAGGATTCACATTCACCCACAACAAAGAACTCTTCTGACCAGAGTGTCAGGGTTGAGAATCCTGCATCAGGACAAAGGAAATGAGTGAACATTTCTCACATGTCTTGAAAAGGAGAGCAAAGAAGGAGCAGCTGGTGGGCAAGCAGAGGGGAAGCTGAGGATATGCTCTACCCGTCGCAGGTAGACTCACGACAGTCATTATTCTGGATGTTATTCACTATTCGGGAAATAAGCAGTTCCCCAAGTTCTTACAGCTGTACTTCCATCAGATCTGAACAATGAAACATCGCATCCGTGAAAGCCATTTTAGTCTAATTCATGTTTATTAACTGAGAATATCCACCTGGCGCCAAACAGGGACTGCAGAGGCTTCAATGGAGGAGTGTTTTAAAACTGGTGCCTGGGTATTATGGCTCATGCCTGTAATCCCAGCACTAGGAAGGCTGAGGCAAGAGAAGTGCCTTGAGTTCCAGGTCAGTCTGGAGTGCAGAATGATACTCTATCTCACAAGAAACACACACACACACACACACACACACACACTCACACAGGCATGCACACACATACATACACATATACTCACACAGGCATGCACACACACATATGCACAGGTAATGCTCACACATGCACATACATGCACATGCACGCATGCACGTCCACACATGCACATGTTAATGAAATCGAATGATTAAATAAACCTAGCAATTGAAGTCTGAGACATAAATCAGATTGGAGGGGTTGAGGGGGAATTAAGATAAGCACAGAATGTATGAGGTTAGGGGCTTAGGATTTAACAGATGTGATCGCATTTTCATTTGTCTTCTGTGGTTTGAGCAGCTTTGCATATAACAACTAGTTTTAAAGGTATAGCACTCCTTTAGAGATATCGGTGAGGCTAAACACTGGCCTCTTTCTTGTTAGTTTTGTAGATCTGTGTATCCCCCTCCCCCCCCCAAGAAATCCTATGTTAAAATATAAGGCTTAAAGCTGCCATTGGGATCAATGAGACATCCCGGTTTACACCCAATCACACTGAGTGGGTTGAGCCTCTAACCCCATGAGGCTGCTGTCTTTGTCTAGAGGAGAAACTTAAACCCAGGTTTCCACCCAGACAGATGTCAAGACAAAGGTCAGAGTTTTGCCAACAAGGTCCTTGAATCCAGGAGACATTTACAAAGCAGCCCTCTGAAGGCATCTACTTCCAGAACCGAGAGCCTAAATTCTGTCGTGGAAGTCACCTGGGATTTGTTTTGGGCTGTGATGGCAGAGTTCTAGTTAACCAGTAAAGATGAGGTGAACACTAGTACAAGGCAGGGGCAGACAAAAGATCCTCACAAGAGTTTTCTTTCCCCCAAACTGATGCCTGCAAACTACTGCTTCTTCAGAGCAGGCAACTCAGAGGATCCCAGCTTGGGCACAAAGGCCAGCATCCCTCCATCTAACAGGAAGCAGGAGAGAGCTAAGTGGTACATCAAGAACATTCATTTCATTATACCCCTGGAGCCTTTCAGGAATTCCTGATGTATAGCTGGGGGACACTCTCCTTTCTAAACCAGCATGAGAGGTGGGTAATGATACTTACTTCTACTATTTTGGGAAAGCCTGTATTTCCAAGGCTATCACACACTGGGAGAATCTACAGTCATGGTCACACCTTTATGCATACTAGCAGTATCTTGGACTTTTGTTTTGTTTTGTTTTGTTTTGTTTTGTTTTGTTTTGTTTGTTTTTCGAGACAGGGTTTCTCTGTTTAGCCCTGGCTGTCCTGGAACTCACTTTGTAGACCAGGCTGGCCTCGAACTCAGAAATCCTCCTGTCTCTGCCTCCCGAGTGCTGGGATTAAAGGCATGCGCCACCACGCCTGGTTAACAAATCAACTAAATAATGTATAGGGGCCCATTCCAGGACAAAATCTGGGAGGGGTCTCAGGCTGAGGCACATACAGGAGTGAGACCCAAGTGCCAGAAGGAACATCTTACTGCAGGGACAAATCTACCTGAGATGGAAGACCAAGTTTTGGGATCCCTGTGAGAAACCATAGTTATGCTATGCAAACCATAAACTTAGGGTACAATGTCGTCAGATTTCCTTTGCAGAAAACAACTACACTAACAGATAATCCTCTCCCCCAAGCGGTGAGTGTTATTATTATAATGCATGTTTTACAATGCAAGAAAAAATTAGCCTTACATTAGATTTACTGGATATTAGGAGTCAGCCAAGAAGTGGTAGGTTTGAGAGCATTCAATACTTTTCTGTTTGCTGTGACTAAATATCTAGCCAGAAGCAAAGTAAGGGAGAAGAAGCTTGTATTATCTTATCGCTCGAGGGTATAGCTTACAGGGTAGGAAGTGCTGGCAACAGGAATTCGAGGTGACTGGTCATGTTTTTGTTCTGCAACCAGGAAGCACAGAATGGACAGGAAGTAGGGTGGGGCTATAAAACCAAAAGACCCACTCTGACAGTGACATACACCCTCCAGCAAGATTGCACCTCCTAAAGGTTCCATAGATTTCCAAAATGGTGTCACCAACTAGGGACCAAGTATTCAAACACACGAGCCTATGTGGGACATTTCACTTTCAAGCTACAACACCCTGTGTTTAAAATCCTTAATTAGCTCATTGTACAATTGTTTAAAATTTCCTAGGGAAAGCTATACAAGATGCACAGTAAAATGTACCACACTGTAGGTTTGCTCTTGATGTGGTTGAGAAGTTGTGGCTGGTTTGGGGCTTTGGGTATTTTTAATTTTTGGCTTCGATCTTTTTTTTTTTTTCTTGTTGTTTCTTTTTGCTGTTATTTTGTTTTGCTTGGAATCTTTAACGTGCCTGATTCAGAGAGCCAGAAATCTGAGAAGATGGCAGAATGGCCCCCTCAAAGCTGCCTTACACCTCATCTACAGCCATCAGGTTAACTATGGCAGAGATGCTGGAGATACGCCAAAGGCACGATCGTCCTGGAGCCCAGTCTTGGCCCTCCGGCTGGGTGATGTGTCTTACTACTGAGACTTGGGGTGTTTGTGGCTCTCAAGCTATCCTCCCACCACTTTTTATGGTTGTTTGGAAAAAGTGTCCCTCTTTGGTCCAGGATGCCCTGGAATTCACTATGTGCTCCAGTATCCCTTTGACTTCATGAGCACTCCCATCCCAGTCTTCCTAGTGCTGGCATTATAAGCAGGAGTCACCATGCAGGCTCTAGTATTTTGTTTTTTAAATTCATTAAAAAAAAAAAAACCATTATAATTAGTACCTCTGGTCAACTTGACATACCTGGTAAGAGAGACCCTCAGTTGAAGCACTGACTCCATCAGATTGGCTCCTGGACCTGTCTATAGGGCACTAAAAAGTTGCTAATTGCTGTAGGAGAGCCCAGATCACCATGGATGAAGATCCTGAACTGGTGATCCTTCATTATGTAAGGAAAGTAGCTGAGCGTTCCAGAGGGAGCAAGCTCGTAAGCATTCTGCCCCTATGTCTGTTTGAGTTCCAGCCCTGACTTCCCTCTGTGATGGGTTGTAATCAGGAAGTATAAAACAAAATAAGTGCTTGCTCCCTCCACCACCACCCCCCAAAAAAAAGGTTTAATTATGTCTAAGAGAATTGCATGCAATATGCTGTGGTCATATTTGCTCCTCACTCCTCCCCCTAACTCCTCCCAGGTCCACCCCATCTCTGCACCCTACCTCCCAATTTTCTGTCCTCTTTTTTTATTATTTTTTAAATAACTCCTTGACTCCTATTTATGCTGCCCTTGTACTCCTGGGAAAGGGTCATCCACTGAAGTGCAGTCAACCTACCAGGGGCCACAAACTTAAAGAAAACTGACTCTTCTTCCTCCAGAAACCATCTACTGTGCCTAGCTCCTCCAGTAGGGATAGCTCTCTCTCTCCATCAGTGCTAGAACGTTGGCTGGCTTGAGCCTGTCCTGGTCCTGCGCAGGCAACCAGAGCTGCTATGTCCATGGGTGCAGTGGTTGTGTCATATCCAGAAGATGCAGTTATCATCAGTCCTCCAGATTTCTGCCCTTGCAATCTTCTGCCCCCTCTTTCTGGATGGTCTCCGAGACTGGCAGAGGGTGTGTGCAGTAGATGTCTCTTTTGTATCTGAGCACTACACTGACACGCATCTGTACTTTGGCCAGTTGTGAATTTCTGGGTAAGCCCCCATCCGAAGCACCTAGTTGTTAAAGCCAGATTTCCCCACGCACCCCGTGCATTTTCTGACATTCAGTGTTCTCGAAGTCTGATCTTCAATTGCTGGGCTTAGAAGTGTAAGCATTTTGAAGCCCTCGTAACTCAGCATCCAGACTAGCTCTGGTAGTCTTGTTTTCTGCCTCATTGCTCGGAGCTAATCTCTATGCCAATACCATGACCATTAAAACAAAACAAAACAAACAAGCAAAAAACCTCAGTCCCCACCCTGACTTGCAAGAACCCATCCCATTCTCCCATTTCTGTATCCTAAACTCTCCAGCTAGTCGTCCCTCTTCACCTAGCACACACCCTTTACTCTCAGCCACATAAGGCCACTCTCACGCAGTTCTCACCCGCAGACATGCCTCACTCTCTGTCTCCTCTGTGCTTTCTGCAGGAGCTGAGTTTTCCCCTGCCAAAACAAACAAACAAAACAAAACAAACAAACAAACAAAAACCAAGAAGATAAAACCAAACCTGAGAACTTCTATTCACCCTTCAAAACACAGCTTCTACAATCTTAAAGACAAAACTCACACTTCCCTGGAATTTCCCACTGAAGTGACCAAACACCCATAACATTGCTTTATGACTGCTTGGCTGGAGTTTTGGACTGTAAATTCCTGGAGGACCAGGGCTGACTCTAACTCATCTCCCATTTCCTGTGCCTCCCACAGCTCCTGGCACACGGAAGCTGCTTAATCAATGTTTACAGCAGGCAGGATTAAATAGATAAAAGCTTATATTGAATCAAAGACTTCTTCCGGTGAGAAGAGCACTATTACTTAGCAGAACCTGGTGCTGGAAGCCAGTGAGCTTAAGCTAAAGAAAGGTGGGTGGCCTCCCTAAATGTGAGGAAGGATTAGATGATCTTCCCTTCTTTCCAAGTCCCTACATGGAGACAAACACTGACCTCTTGGCATATGTAAGCTAAGGGAGCGCTGGTCTGCCACCTCGCATGTGGCATACAACAAAAATGTAAAGTTTTAGTTTCCCTAACATTTCTTTAATCCCTACCTAAAGGAGCCTGGAGAAATGGATGTCAGGGACCTAGACTTCTCACACGGGGGTGGTGGGGGTGGTGGTGTATGTGTGTGCATGTATCCAAAACTTGCGGATGTCAAAAGAGGGGGGAAAAATCTGTAAAACTGTTTGATCTATAGAAAGGAAATATAAACAGAGAGAAGCTCTGTTAACCTCACATCAAAGCAATTCTGGGTTCCTCTTTTACAATAGCAATTAACATGTCTATTTCATGATTTATTGTTTAGGTGGAATGGATCCAACTTTCTGTTTATAAAAAAACAGCAGAAATTTAATCTTAATGAAAATTCTGGCATCAAGAATACCTACCCCATTCCACATCCTTTTCTGTTCCACAAGCGGAAGCCTTACCTGCTCTACAGCCCATGGCTGCCCAACAGAATGGAGGCTTCACAGAATCAAGGAGAATGCCGGGACATGCTGTGTGTTCTGGGAGTTGTCGGTTGATAACTCAGTCTTGCTTAGGGTTAGCAGTCAGAGCTGTGCCATATTAATTAAAGATGTTCCTTTTCTTGATACAGATGTGCAGATGATGAGAGGCTCAGAGACCACACACTCAGAGCCAATGTACAGGTCAAAAAGAGACCAACCCAGAAGTAGGAAACAAAGACTTGGTGTCCCCATTTTGTATGTCCACCTGTCTCCAACCACATGCTCCCCAGCAAAGAGCATGCAGGACAAACTGAAGGCTTGTGCTGCTTCACCTCAGACACCTCTGAGCCTAGGAAAGCAGAAACCCATTGTGTTTGTTTTTAGGAAAGCCACAGGAAGCACCTTCAAGAGAAGATGACATCCATGTCGGCTCCAGGTTGTATGGACTTCTCTTCCCTCTGAGGTGTCTGCAGCCAAGGGATCCATTTCCTCACTTTCATAAAAGTTTATTTCCATTCATCTATTTGGACCTACTTGGTACTAGGTGACCACTCAGCAGGGCTATGACGCCCTTGACACGTCAATTCAGTGGGTCTCTCGTTTGCTCTACAAAACCAAGATTGCAGACCTTGTAGGTGAGTTTTTATACAGGATCCAGTGGCTCAGCCACAGGCCCGGTCAGGCACAGGCTGGTCAGGCACAGGCCCAGTCAGCAACAGGCCCGGTTAGCCACAGGCCCCGGTGCTGTTCATGTGCCTCATTACTCCATGAGGGGTTCTGCTTCCCTATTCTCACACTACTTCAAATATGTCTCGGGACACACAACTTTTCATACTGGACACAGCCTTAGCCCTGTCTCTTGCCTCCCTCCAGACCAGCTTCTGAGTCTCCTCTCAAGTACTCTTCAGGTGCCAGGAGGAACTTAGAGAATAAGATGGAGAAGCGTGGCCTCACCGGCTTGCCGTACCCAGATACTCAGCCCCCACATGACCTCTTATCTCACTTGCCCTGCACTGTTCTGCATGGTGTTGCCATCAGCCCCTTCCATTTCTCTCAGTAGCACTGGATAGGAAAGTAATGTATGTGCTGGTGGCAAAGTTCTAAGCTGTGTCCTGCAGGAGCTTCTGCCATGTGGTCCTGACAGAATGGAACCACACAAAGAGAGATTAAGAGCTCCACCACAACGAAGAGTCTCCATCCATGTGGAAGTGTGGAGCCACAGTTGTAAGGAAACATCATTCCAAGTCTCCAGAGTAAAGGACTTCATGACGTTACCAAACCCAACCACCCGCAGTCCCGTGAGCTTACACAGTCAACGTTGAGTGCTCCCTCCACCCCTGTTCCTACCTCCCAATTACCACTCTCTCCTCCTCTTCCTCCTCTTCCTCCTCTTCCTCCCCCTCCCCCACATAGAGTGCGATTAAAGTTGGTTAACAAGGCCATTGGACCAGGTATTTGGAGGCAATCTTAGTTTATCATTGCCAATTTTCCAATGCTGACTTTATGTTGAAGCCAACTAACAAACTGTGTTTCCAACCTTTGTCTAGGACATCTCAGGAGACTAGTGGCATCTTAGTGTTTTTTTTTCTTAAATATTTATTAATTTACTGTTATGGATATGAGTGTTTTGTCTGCTCATGTCTATGTGTACCATGTACAGAGGGTGCCTGAGGAGGTCAGAGGTGAGTACTGGAATCCCTGGAGCTGGAGTCACAGATGTTTGTGCTGGGAACAAAGCCTGGGCCCTCAGTGAGACCAGCAGGTACTAGTAAATGCTGAGTCATCTCTCCATCTCCTTATCTGTTTCAATTCTTAAAATTGGGACTATCCCTTCAAACCTATGTTGGAGCTTCTTCCATGGGAGTGCATGTGGGATTAGCTGGCAGAAGCAGCTGGAAGCTTTGACAGGAGACACAGGAGATACAGGAGACACACGAGTTCTAATCAGTGAGAATGCCAGCCCTACCATCCTTGCTGGGGTCTGGACAATAGACTGCTGTCCTCCAGACTTTGGGACATGCTCTGAATTCTCACTCACTTCAAACCCTCCTTTCCACCAACTTCTTTATTTTGATGTTGTTTTCATGGGCACCCTCTGTTTTGACTCTTTATTTTCTGGTTTTTGTTTTGTTTTTCTATGTTGACCTTTTATTAAAATGAACCTAAAGAAATAAATATTTCAATATATAGTTTTTTTACTTGGTAGTATTTTAGCTTTTCAAATTGGCAATATGTTGTAATAAATTTCAAATTTTTCCAGTAGCAGAGCCTTAGCGTGAATCATAGAAGTTTGAAAGACTTTTTGATCTGTGAGTAGAGTAGACTGGGGTGTGAGGGGAATCATGGACTTTTTGTTTGCATGGGGTTCTCTATGTGATCTAAGATGTGCAAAGGATATAGCAAGTAGCTAAAGTCTACAACATCCCATTTGCCTCTGTCACAGGACCATGAGCCTGTCAATTATTCTGGCATGCTTTTCTAATAGTCTGGGAATGAAAACTCCTAGAGCCACTGCCAATGTGTAAAGCCCTGGACAAATTCAGAGTTCAGGAAAACATTAGTGTCTCCCTGTTTCTCTACACACAGAGCTCAAAAATCCTTTGCATAGGAGTTGTGAGGTACTAATGCTTCTAAACTCAGCTCAGCCTTGCACTAGCCGGGTGCATAACTCAGAACAAACCTTGTTCTAACTTTGACTTAGTTGCCTGAACAGCAGGAATATTAAACATAATTACCCTTGATTGTTTCTTTAAATTGGAAGGATCTGGTAAGTTAATGTGCAATTGTTTAAATTGGTAACTTGATGCAATCTAGAATCAGCTGTGAGAAATAACTCTGAGGATGTCTGAAGCATTATCTTGATTATATTACTGAGTCAGGGGGAGACCCACTCACTGTGGGTGGCACCATTCCTTATGCAGGAAATCTTGAACTATATGAGAATTGTGAGCAATCTGAGCACTAGCATGCATGCAACAATTCATTGCTTCTGCTGTTGAGTGCAGATGCAATGTGACTAATTCTCTCAAGTTCCTGCCATCATCAGTTACTTGCTCTGATGGACTAGACTGTATATTAGTTAAAGTTTCTATTCATGTGATAAAGCATCCATTGACCTAAAACAATTTGTGGTGAAAAGAATTTATTTAAACCTACAATTGCACATCATAGTTTATCACTGAGGAAAATCAGGGCAGGAACCTGGAGGCGGGAACTGAAGCAGAGGCCACGGAGGAATGTTGCCTACTGGCTTGCTCTCCAAAACTTCCTTAGCCTGCCTTCTTGTGAAACCTAAGACCACCACCCCAGGAACAGCACTATCCTCAATGGGTTGAGGCACTCTACATCAATCAATTAATTAAGAAAAAGCATCACAGGCTGGCCCACAGGCCAGTCTGGTGGGGGAATTTTCTAAATTGAGTTTCCTTTACTCCAAATTACTCTAGTTTATGTCAAGTTGACATAAAAACTAGCCAGCACAGACAGTAACCCGGAATCATGAGCCAAATAAACTCTCCTTTAAGCATATTTCAGGGGCATTTTATCACTACAGCAGAAAAAGAAACTCAAATATTGTCTTAGGATTTTACTGCTGTGAAAAGGCACCATGAACAACATTTAATCAAGTCTGGCTTACAGGTTCAGAGATTCAGTCCATTATCATCCTGGCAAGAATATGGCAGCATCCAAACAGGCATGGTGCAGGAGGAGTTGAGAGTTCTACATCTTCATCTGAAGGCTGTAGGAGAAGACTATCTTCCAGGCAGCTAGGAGGAACGTCTTAAAGCCCACACCCACAGTAACTCACCTGCTCCAACAAGGCCACACCTACTCCAACAAGGCCACACCTCCTAACAGTGCCACTCCCTGATCCAAACCATCACAGATACAGTGCATGCAAAAATATGGAAAGAATTGCAAGCTTTTTAGTAAAACTGAGAAACCATCATTATCTCCAACATCTTTACCATCATCCTCATCATCTGTATTTCTTGGCCATGGTTTAGAGAGTATATCTGAGTCAAGTTCTAAAGTAGAATCTCTATAGTTGGGAGCTTTTAACATTCTGTGCTCTTTCCGGCTTTGGGGCCCTAACCTGTGTGTAGCAGAATGTTTTCCAGCATGCCTTGACTTTCTCTACAGATGCCTGTAGTATCCTCTCTTGACTGTTAAGAATAGAAATTCTCTCTAGTCACTGGTAGTTGTGTCCTGGAGATCTTTATCACCACTGTCCTAAAAGGAAATTCATATCCTAGGTACCAGTTGTAAAGAGGGGGGGAAACCCAAACAAATATATCCTTTAGGCAGAATGGACTTGATCTCACCAAATATCTAAGCAAGAATCAACTGATTCCAGAGAGCTCTCCAAGGAGCTGCTGGTGACAAATGGTTTCGAGAGAACCAATGGTTGTGGGGGAGTCATTTTCGTCAGTGGTATAGGCACTGGTAGGCTGGCCATGCTCATGCAAGCAGATCTAATTAAATTTACTATGTCTCAAACAATAACCAACAAGAACTCAGGAGGAGGAGTTGAGAAGAATTGATTCTGTAAGAGTAGGAAGGGATGAGAAGGGGTGCTAGGATTGAAAATGACCAACATACAGTCAATACGTGTATGAAATTATCAAAGAATTTAAAAAGAGAAAAGTGTCCCCTGCATGAGTTGTTTCTGTTGTATCTTTGGCCCCTCTATGCATGCACTTTTATTCCTCCTTGGACTCCACCAGCCTAGTCATTTTTAGTAGTTTCCTCTCTCAGGTGGTAACTGTGTTTCACCCAGCTCCTTCTGTGATTTGAGTGTAGTGGTTCTACCCACTGTAACTTCTGATGGTTATTTCCTGTGACCTGTGCTAGAAATGGGACTGCATTCTAGAGGGACCGGTGACCCTTGGCAATTCATGGAGCACTCTTGCTCAGCTATGAAGGACACAGCCCAATGGACTGTCCTGTCTACTCACATGACATTCACACTCTAACCAACTGGGGAAACTTACCCCTTGCCACCATGGATTCCTGACTGGTTCTTTGTCCTAGTTGGGTCTTTCCCTGAAAACGGGTCCCCAAAGGACTTCAACACTCTCTTTGCACCAATGAATTATCCATTTTGTTCCATCTTGTCCAGATTTCTAAACTTTATGCTATATTTACTCTGGCCAAGGCTAAGAATCCTAGGTGTCCTTAATCATACCCAAGAATATTCTCCTAATCTCTCTCCTAACCCCAGCCTATCTCCTTATTGGTGAAAGGAGATTAGACACGGCAAAACTAACTGGAATTTTTATGACCAAAGTACCTAACTCCATCCCTTGATACATTGGTAACTTTTTTTTTTTGTAGTCCTATCTAATTCTGTTTCTGTGTAAAAAGAGCTTGCATACTTATTAATGTATAAATATAACTGTGTACCTCACTTTTCAGTTAATATCATATCTTAAGTGCTTTCAATTTTGCCTTAAAAGTTCTATTTTAATGACCACCTATGCCTCTATTAAAGTGGTTATAAAATGTGTACTTAACTGTTTTCATAAGATTTGGTATCTCCGCTAGAGAAATATTTCAGTGGTTAGAAGAAAGGCTGCACTTGCAGAGGACCTGAGTTTTCTTCCCTGTACACATATCCAGTGGTTCACAACAACCTGCAATTGAAGCTACTCATGATCTGACACCTTCCTCTGGCATCCACAGGCAACTGTCTGCATGTGCACATACTCAGACACTGACTCACATATATGCACATAAGTAAAAATAAAATCATTTATTTTATCTTATCTTTTTCTTAGTCAAAGTTTATTTTTAACTAACATCCAACACGTTGCAGAAACTTTTATCTCCTTAACTATCTACTTCTGGTGGATTTTCATAAGTAGGTTTAGAGTTCAAAGGTGTATGTGGCTTATGAGTTTAATACAGACAGGCTACCCAGGGTGACCCAGATATAAGCAAGGTACTTTTGCTCTCGACATGCTATTTATTTTGCTTTTAAGATACCACATTCTTAATCATTAGTTTCATTTTTATATTTTTCAATTACTACTAAAGACAAGTAAGTTTCACTCTGTGTTTATGGAAGGGACACAGGAAGCGGTTTACAAGCCCACGTCCTCCTAGATGACACTCCGAATCCTGCATTGAGTCAGCATGTTCCGTCTGAAAGCACCATACTGGCCAGGCATCACGCGTGCCCTGCCGAGCTGCTCTGCTCCTTTCTCTGACCTCCCCTTCCATGTGGTAGCAACTTTCTGGCATATCTCCTGGGACATAAAACCTTAAATTCCTCAACCTTTTATTCTCCAAGATCTCTCAGTTCAGCCTATGATGTATCCATCTAGCCAATCAAGGCTGTCAAATCCCAGAACCTAAAATTAAGAGACACAGCAGGAGCAGAAAACAGTAGGAAACATTTGTAACAGGCACTTATCCCTCAGTTGTAACAAACAGAAGTCATCAATGGCACATTGCAGATAGACACTGTTCAGAGAATTCTGTTGAAATACAAATTTCTTCTATGTTCTTATAAAGTTCTATTACTGAAGAGAGCCTGTGTAAATCTCATTATTACGTCACTGAAGAATTACATGGCCCAAATCTATAGCAGTCATCTGAGAGTTCTGACTGTGTTAATATGAAGCAACAGCAGCAATACTGAAGGCTGCCGCTTTCACAGCTCCCGATGCCTGCCAGGTACCACGCTGCACATTTCCCCTTACATGAACTAATTTAATCCTCTCAAAACCTGAGTTAGGCATGATGATTAGCCCCATTTTGCAGTTGAATAAGTCAAGTCACAAGAGCATCCAGAACTGGGTTCACTCACAAAATTCAGCACTGTGCTGTGTTAGCCACTGATGACTCTGCAGGGGGTCCAGCATTGAACCCCAGGGGTAGGAGAAGGAGTGTAGGAAAGTGGCAGACCTGCCTCAGATTCTGTGCTCTGTCTATGCACTGGCTGCCTATATGGCTGGCTTTTTATGCCAGACCACTCTGAAAGGCCCTGTGCCCATCATCAAGCAGGACTTAGGCTTTCTTTCACTCTAAGGGGCAGGGCTTACAGACACACTCATCTCTGACTTCTCTGTTGGCTAATGCTAAGGTCAGAATCAATGCAGCAGGATAATGGGTCTCAGTTAATACTGTACACAATCACATTTTGCTGCTTCTAATGCTTCCTTAAAAATCAATTCCATTGGCATTAGCAGAATGTTCTCATTCAAAATACATGAGACATACTCAGTGACTATGAACAGAAAACAAACATTGTGAAATGAGGTCTGGAGTAGCAGTGTGTCCACTCATCAATGGCCTCTGCTCTTCTTCAACCTATCAGTGGCACTGTAGTTATTGCTAATTAATGACTAGCTCCAAGCAGTAGAAATGGCAGCTCCCTGATGTGAACGGCCACCACAAAGACAAGAGGGAACACTAGCCTTGTAGGGGAGTCTCGGCTGTGCAAACTGGAGCAGACCCTTTAGCATCTCTCAGCATTCTCAATGAAGTGTGGTGAAGGGCTGGAGAGATGGCTCAGTGATTTAGAGCACTTGCTGCTTGTTCCAGTTTGCTTTCTGTGGCTGTGGTAAACAGCATCATCAAAAGCAACTTAAGGGGATGGGGAGAGCTTATTTCAGCTTACACCTCCAGGTCACAGTTCATCACTGAGGCAAGTCAGAGCAGGAGCTCAAGCAGGAACTAAGTCCAAAACCGTGGAGGAGTTGCTTATCAGCTTGCTCTCTGACTTGCTTAGGTAGCTTTCATATATAGCCCAGACCCACCCAAGTAGGGATTAGGGATGGTACCACCCACAGTGGACCGGGCCTTACTACATACATGAACATTCAAGAGAGCCTCTCACAATCTTACGTGGGTCAAGGGTTCCCTCTTCCCAGGTGACTCTAGGTTAGGTCAAGTTGACAATAAAAATTAACCAGCACACTGGTCTTGCAGAGGACCTGAGTTCATTCCAAATGCTCATATTGGGCAGTTCACAACCAGCTGTAACTCAAACTTTAGGGTTTCTAACCCCCGATTTTGACCTATATGGACACCCAAATACATCTGCACACAGAGAAAGGTATATACTGACAAACATATACATAAAAAGGATAATTTTTTTTCAAATTTTAAGAGGAAATATAAATCACTTAAAGTTCTCTAACTGGAAGACTTGGGTACATAGAAACCTTGAATGTAGAGCTCTGTAGCAGATTTACCAGAACAACTAAAACTTAGAAGCAGCTGAGATGTCCTTCAGAAGGTGAAAGGATCAAGAAACTGATCTACCCAGACAGTAGAATATTCATCCAGTAATAAAACAGAAATGAATTCCCAAGCCATGAAAAGCCATGGAGGAGACTGAAATGTATATTACCAAGTAAAAGAAGCTGATCTGAAAGGCCTGCACACTATATGCCAATCCTATGGCCTTCCGGAGAAGGCAAACCTATGCAAACAAGCAAATGAATGATAGGTCCCTGGGGCTGGGGCTGAGGTAAGGTAAAAGAAAAAGCACAGCGGTGTTTGAGGACAGTGAGACTATTTGACTTGGTATTATGATGGTAAACAGTGTTGAACTATTCAAATCAAGTCTTTTAGTTCTAATTCACAGATATGAGAAAATTCTAACTAATAATATAGACAAGGTACAGCATAGCTATATCTTCCAATTGAAAACTGAAACCTTCCATGTTGGAATGCGGAGAGGGGAAGCTGGTTAAGAGTAAATAAAACTTACTTTCATGTCTGAATAAAATATTCCACTTTAAAACTAAATGAAGTGAAGGAAATTCAAAAGTCTCAGGGAGCATCTGAAACTTACAAGATTCACAAGGTCCCTGCCCAAGGTAACGCAGGTAGTGACAGCTTTGGTCAGGCAGAAATTTCTGCAAATTGCAGAGTGCTGCAGGGGTGCAGCTTTCAAGAGCTGAGATATGCTCTCTAGTATAAAACTGACTTCGAGTCACCATGCTCCTGTAAGAAACCCCAATAAATGTATTAATTTACTAAGCTACAATTAGTTGCAATCAGAGCATTTGCCAGCTCAAGAGAAAGAATTTATGCCAAAGGAAATAGATAAAAACTGTAAAAAGGAAAACATGACATTATTGTTCCTTCAGCTTTATAGCTGTTAATAATTTCCCTTTTGTGTCTCTTGCTGCAAAACATTTTAAAAAAGCATTACAGCCCTCATTGTTGTATAATTTTGGGTGTAGTCAGTTAACACTTAAGAGGAAAGGGATTGATTACATGTAAGCAGGAAGGGATCTCTGAGAGCCAGAGCTGTGTTTTCAAGGTAAGAGCTGTGTTTAGTCAAGGCCCTGAAGCATGCTGCACAGTGAACGATCATAGCATATCAGGTGGAGGCGTGCACCTAAGCCACGGAAAGATTGATGGCTTAGTCAGGGTTCGATTGCCATGAAGAAACACCATTACCACTGCAACTCTTATAAAGGACAACACTTAATTAGGGCTTGCTTACAGCTTCAGAGGTTTAGTCCATGCCTGTCATAGCAGGAAGCAGGGCAGCATGCAGGGTGGCATGATGCTGAAGAAAGAGCTGAGAGCTCTGCAACCAGATTAGTAGGCAGCAGCACGTGACCTTGAGCTTGAGATTCTGAAACCTCAAGAGAAATACAACGAAAAATAACGAAAGGGATAATTTGAAAACGAACGTGTCTGTTACGATTGAAAAATACCCCCAAACTTATAAGACAAGTACAATATTGAGAAAACATTTGTAATCTGTTTCATGGAGTGCTAACACACAGAAAACCCTAAGGATTTCTCTTGCTAATTAGGAAGAGAGAACCATCCCATGGGAACCAAGTAGGATATTCAGAGGTCTAATAAACACATTATATTTATCTTTATTGTGATTAAAGACAACAGAGCAATTAAAACAAACACCATTTTGTATTAATTTTATTTGCATGGATGTTTAATATTCCATCCTGAGAAGAGCACAGGAAAATGAGCATGTGTACTCAGGATTCTTTAGGTCCAGAGAGCGAAGGGAGTTTTGCAAAGGTGATATGGAACATTTTTAGTATGCCCACTTTTTCACAGAAACTTTCTCTTTGGAGTAAAAAAAGATAATAATATAATAGTTAAAAAAAACGTTCAAAGCTTTTGCTTAAGAATTTATCATAAAATCAAATTTGCCTAATAATTAGCCATTAAATGGTAAGGAATTATTCAAGCACAACATGATTTGACTTTACAATGGCAACTATAAGCTATTTGGCTACTAACAAGAAATAGAACTAGCCATGAAAGGACACCAATGACAAATGACTGGCTGTTAACCGTAGGTTCATATGCACGTACAAGCCTTGAGCAGCATTACCGGTACTTAAGAAGACACATTCCTTCTGTCCTTTCTGGGAGTGAAAAAGCTGTCTCTCCTGTTTCCTTGGAACTGGGCGGGATTAGGATCAAACAGTTAGTTTTAGCCAACAAAGTGTGTACAGAAGTGACCTGTATCATTTCTGGCTGGAGACATAAAAAGTTGTTGCCTAGTTCTCTCCTCTCCTCTGCTCCCCTCTTCTGCAGTAACTGTGAAGACCATGGGAGCCAGACAACATGGGACAGTGGGGGTCTTTGGTAGCCTGATGGATGTAAAGAACAGAGTCTCTGCCAACCTGTGCTGGAAAAAAAGGATTATGAACTAGGAATAAATCTTTTTTATTAAGCCACTGAGAATCCAGACTTAATTTATTGCTGTAGTAAAACTTAGCTAGTGTGAGTAACACACTATTTTAAAACGTAAACTCCCAACAAATGGGTGTGTGAGTCTGTGCACGCATGCAAATGTCTATGTTTGCTTAGCAAAATATCTGGGAAATGAAATATCTGAAATGCAAACTGTGACTTTCTCTGGCTGATGGATATTCCTAATTGTAATCTTCACTCTACTTTTTTTTCCTGAACTTTCTACAATAAACATGTATTGCTCTCACATGCAAAAACAGCGAATCTATTTTCATCTCGGAAAATAAAAGGCGCATTGATACTATCTCAGGGGAGTGATCTGGGTTGTTGGAGGGCTAATGTTTACACTCTTTCAGCTGTTATTTGGTGAGAATAATCATCTTTTAAGCATGATCTTCTCAGTAAACAAGCATATCGTGTTTGGGTAGGAATGTTTTCCCTCTGGACTAGTACTGAGAAGCCTAGCGTTGAAATGGAGTATGAGATTGCCAGAGTGGATAGATGTCAAATTAGGCAGGCCTTGAATGTCAGACCAGGAAAGAGAGACCAGGAAGGGGAGAAAGGAGAAGGTATTGAATGAAACCCTGAGGCCAACTGGCCCACCACCCCCTGCCTACATTCCTTCATGTCCTAGGGGTCAATGTCCAGGGCTGAAAAGGCAGGAGTGGTCGAAGTCTGTGAAGCCAGCAATATATCTTAGGGTGACATTTGAGGTTGACCATAGAGTTCTGATGGAGTGTAAAAGGGGTGGGGCTATCTTTCAAAATGGGAAATGAAAGCAGAGACTTGGATGCTCACCCAGGAAGTGACCAGAACCTCTAGACCTTTAGCCTATGCTGTGGTTATCCCAGCTCCAGCATAGCCACTGCCACTTTGCTCAGAACACCTCTAAGTAGGCCAGGGTTGAGATGTTTGGAAACACTGGGCAAAAACTGAGCCTGGAAGAGGACTCAAAGATGAGGCCATGTGCAGTTTTCAGTTGCTTTTCCTGTACAACCTAGCAATTTCTCGAGACTTCTGGAAAGTCCAAACTAGCATCTCTTTTTCTAGGAGCAGAGTAACCGAGTAAATAATCATTGGCAGGAGAGAGAAAGAGAGAGAGAGAGAGAGAGAGAGAGAGAGAGAGAGAGAGAGAGAGAATACTGAGGACCTGTGGGGAGCCGTCCTCACAATCTCCATGGCAAGACGGCGCTGGCATCCGGTGTTCTAACTAGTAAACAAGCGGTCTGAGCATGTGCTGGGTAAATTTCCATCCCTTGCGCCCTGCCTGTCCCGTGGCGTCATCTGGGCTGATAGTGAGCAGCCAACCAGGGAGCTACACGTCATAGGCGGAGAACATTTCCTATATAAGGGAGANGGTTTTTCACCTCGGGGTCTCCGCTTTNNNNTAGCTTATGCATTGCCTCTCGAGATGCATTAAAGCTTTACTGCAGAAGGATCCTGATGTGTCGCGTCGTTCTTGCTGGCGAGAAGGTAGCGCGGTACAAGGACCTAAGTTCATTGTCCAGCAGCCAGCCATGTCAGGTGGCTCTCAACTGTCTCTAAGCCCAGCTCCAGGGAATATACCTTTTTCTTCTGGCATCCATGGGTACTTACACTCATATGCACATGTCTCAAGACAGACACATGCACATGCACATAACTGAAAATAAGATAAATCTCTAAAAATATCTATTAATAAAGATCCTGGAGGAGGTGGGCGTGGGGGAGAGAGGTAACAAAATCCATTTTGTGATGTGTTAAGATGTCTCTCAGCTCCAAGTTCATGTGCCCGGTGCTCAGGGTGATCGGCAGAACTCTGAGAGCCACATTTCTGCTTTGCCAACTAGTAAAGTTTTTCTAGTAAGAGAGAAAATGAGAAGAGAGTTGACAGAGAAAATAGAAGAACATCCAGGCCACTGTAAACTTTTAGATCAGCATCAAATACTAGTCTTGGTGTCTGTATATCTCAAACATTGCATGGGGTAGATTTATTCTAAAAACACCATCAATAACTGAGTTAAAATTTTAAGTTTAACTGGACACCCTGTGTTTTTTTTCCATACCTTACAACCATAAGAGAAGTTCTGACAGTGACTTCCAGATTCCCTCCCCACTACAGCCAAACAGGTGGTTGGAGTAGAAGCTACTGTATTGGGAGGCCAGTCTCACTCCTGTCCATTCCTACCCCATTCCCATCACTACACTGAGGGTAGGTGGGTCTTGGCTCTGCAGCATGCTCTTCACAGAAGTCTGAGAATTCTCTCATAGATAATCCCAACTTTTTCCTATTCCCCTACCATTAGTGGTGGGAGCTGTATCCTGAATTCATTGCTCGTTGATACACTGAAAACACAAGCAGTTTCTTATACCTTTAGGCTCCTTAACAACCAAAGAGCAATTATTCACATTAAATTTTCTCAGTGAGAATTCGCTGGTGGGTTTGTTACGTTTGCAGTGGGACAGACTGATAAATGCATCTGCAGCTAATTCTGGAAGCAAAAGGAGTGCCACGGGAGAAACAAAGGAAAGAGCTCCAAAGAGGAAGCCAGCAGGCTGGTGACATTGTAAGGAATGGGGCAACATGGCAGAAAAGAAAAAGTTTTGGAAGAAGAGAGTTCCAGGGCTTTGTATGCACAACTTTCAGGCTTCCTGACATGGGAATGAGAATGAATGTTCCAGGGACTGGTGCCTTGGTAACAGAGCAGTGATGTTTGAGTATGACAAGGGCTCAAGCAAGGAAATTGGCCTAAAAATGGATGGCCATAAGTAGAAAGATGAGCAACGGTGTCAACAGGGCTTTAGGGAGCATGAATGGTAAATGCATCCCCTTTCTGAAAAAGAAAAGGCAGCTGGTGGGGGAGGGGGAGACCATTCCTTGAGTCAGCTAGAGGGGACTGACCAGGAAAGGCTTCAATGTGAATTGAAGGACCACTATAATAGATCAGGGCCCAGAAAGAGGAGGGGGCACATGATGGCTATTCTTGGTTGTCAACTTGACTATATCTGGAAGTAACTAAAACTCACAAATGGCTGGGCACCTAAGAGGGACTTTGAGGTAGAAAGACACATCTTTAATCCAGATCTTTTAAGGAGGGAAGTTCCACCTTTAATCTGAGCCACGCCTTCTGCTGGCATAAATATATAAAGTCAAGGAAGGTGGAAACTCACACTGCCTGTTTACCCTCACTTTCCCTGGCAAGTTTCTTTCTTTACTGGCATTAGAGCCTACTTATTTGGTATTCCAGAGTATACTGAAGACCAGCTGAGATAGCCAGTCTTGTGAACTGAACAACTACTGGATTCTTGGAACTTCCCTTGGTAGACAGCCGATATTAGACTAGCTGGACCACAGCCTATAAGCCGATAAATCCTGTGTGTGTATGTGTGTGTATGTGTGTGTGTGTGTGTGTGTGTGTGTGTGTGTGTGTGTTTAATATATAGAATTTGTTATATACACACACACACACACACACACACACACACACACACACACACACACATGTTCTATTCCTCTAGAGAGCCCTAACTAACAGGGGTAGGTATTTTATATTTGTATATGCAGACTAGAATGAAAGAGAATCACAGGAGGTGGAGCCAACCTGAGGAGGTGCATGAATGCCAAACATAAAAGAAAGAAGCACTTAGAAGGTATAGGTTCAGGATGAAAGGCAGGACTGTTGGGTTTGAACATCAGGGGAGTGTCAGGCGGAGGGTGGTACAGATGCTTCCTGGTGTCTGGGAAGTTTGAAAGGGTCATGATCCTTCCCTCAGAACTGGACAGGGTAATGGGAAAGTCTGGTATGCTACTTATTGCTCCCAACCTCCTACAAGTCAAATTTAATAACTCTAGCCTTTAGCAAGTGTGTGAGTGCTGCTGTGAACGGAGAACAGTAACCCTCCAAGGGCTGTGCTTTTAAACAACACCGATTTATCTTTGTGTGGCTCTAGAGATCAAAAGTCAGCGTGGGTTTCACTGGGTTTCGTTGAAGGTGCTGACAAGGTTGCTTTCCTTGAGGATCTGGGAAGACCTGCCTTCTGTTTTTTCTAGTATCCGGAGGTAGCCTACATTCCAGGCTCCAGCCCTGCATGGTTCTAAGCTCTTTTACCACAAATTCTTCTATCAAGAAGCCTAGTTTCCCTCAGACACTCCAAGTTCCCCATTGTGTTTTTATTGACTTTTCAATCTGATCACCCCCAACAAAACTCAGGATTATTCCTTTATTACTGGATTTGTAACCGATCTTTCATATAATCTAGCATAGTTACATGAGCTTCCTGGTAAGATGTAGGAATTAGGAAGTCTTCATTTTGGGCAGGAGACTATACTGCCTATCATAGGGACTACAACAGAGTGTCATGGTGTCAGTTCCTTTGACTGTGAAACATGAAGGGAAATGGCTATCCTGCTTATACTCCCTAAGGTGGTGGCAGTTGTCATTGGAGGGTCATCTTGAGCTCCAGCAAGGGTGACAATGCCTGTGGAGAAGCTAGTTTGGGTGTCCCTTCCATCCATACTAAAGGCAAGTCACATGAACAGAAGTGACAAGGGGACATTGAGCCCAATATAACAAAAATCTATAACACGTGGAAATTAGCCATTAGCTCTGGAACTCAGGTAAATGGTAAGTGATAGGCAGGGAAAGTTTGGGAGAGAGTGACGCTGCTTATAGAAACCACCCTGGACCTTCTATTTTGTCTTGGGGTGTTAATGATGCCAGAGCCTTCTATAGATCTCTTGCCTAAAGACAGACACTCCTCCATAGAGAAATAGCTAAAAACTCAGGTCAAGGGAATTTTAAAATGGTGCCTCAGACACTATACTATTTGTAACTTGGCGACCAGGATTTTTGTTCTACAACATCTGCCAAATTGTCCAGCAGGATGGGTTTACTGAATATGCCAAGCTAGAAAAAGACATGTCTACGTGCTCACAGACCCTCTATCTAACTGACTCTGATGCAACAAAAGTCAGATGTCTGAGTACTAACTTCCCAACCCCCCAAAAATCAAGGAACACTCAGGGTAGCCCCAAAGAAATATCTAGAAGGAGGCCTGGTGGACAAACTGCACCCTAGCCATGCATTTCTAAGTGACCATTCACTTCTTCCTATATTGGGTTCATTTCACCCATGGTGAGCCACCCAGGCCAGTGAAGTAAGCACACTGCAAGCATATATGTGCATACATGCATGCACACACTCACATATGCATGCAGGAATGTATGTGCATGGCAAACTCATCACCCTCTGTCCTGATTCTTCATGCTTCCTGCTGCATAGCGTTTTTGCACAGAGCATGATCTCCAGATGTTTCTGTTCTTGTCTATTGTCATACCGCACCCTTATTTTTCAAACGAAGAAGTGATCTCCAGAGATGATGTGACCTGACGGTAATGACTGAACTCTCTGAGCTGTCTTCTGTGGTTGTCTTTGGGATATGGTGAAGATAGCTAGCCTCTATCCTCATAGAACACCAAGTCAGGCTGCGAGGTGAGTAGTTAGGATGTGAAAATGAACGCATTGCATGCAGCAGTGGAGAGGTAATATCCAGAGCGGCTGGGGGGAATAACATTCTTGGGTAATGGCTGTGTCCATAGTGCTGGGCTCAGGGGGAGGAGAAGAGGGAGAGAGGAGGAGGAACAGAGATGTAAAGGCCACAGTTTTGCTTTGAGAACAATGAGCCTGCAGTTGAGGTGGTGATGGTTAGTCCTAGTTGTCAACATGGTCCAACCGGGCAATGTCTAGGGCATTAGTACGGAGGAATGACATTGGGAGGAGGGAGCGAACTTGCCACTAACAGGTCTGGCACATTACAAAGAAGTGTGAGGAAGGCAGCAACCTCACCTGTAAGCCTCTTTCTTTCCTGAGTGAGATTGTCTCTCGAGGCTGTCATTGCCCACTGATATATCCCAGATGCTTCAGTCTTTCAAAGGGGACTCCGTATCAGTAACTCCCTGGAACTCTTCAAGCATTCAGCACCAGACTTCCTGTATGAGCTTTCCTTCTTACTGTGTCAATGTCCAACACGAACAACCTAAGGACAGAATTGCCCTCATGGCACAGAAGGCACCGTGGATAGAGTGGAGGCAGCCTGTGGCCACAAGAGCAGGTATAAGCCACTTCTCATGTGGCACTAACTTTGGCTGGAATCTCAGAAGTGAGTACAATTTTTGCTAGGTCCAATACCAGACGTCCACTTCTGCTAGCTGGACCACACATCTTAAAGGTTCCACACTTTCCCTAAAGAGTAGCACCAGCTGGGGATCAAGTGTTCAAACACATCAACCTGAAGGGAACCGAACCATAATAGGCACCTGACTGTGTTCTTTACCATGCAAGTAGCTACTATTAGATTATCCAGCCTTTATCATGTAATCCGAGTCAACAATCCCTTTGTATAACATATAGTATTGGTTTTGTTCCTCAAACTGTGGCATAAGACCCTGTGTGGGATCACATAACTGAATGCACAGGCAGTCATAATCTCTCAACAATAGATTTCTAAGCATACATCCACTATGACTTAACTCAGAAGCAAATGTATAATGAATCTGAGATATCTCTGGCTGTGTCTATCTGGGTTGCATTGCACAACCTGGCTATGGTGCTAATTCTTAACATACAACATGCACACAATGCTCTGTTCACACCATCATGCCACACAGCACCAGCAAATGCTGCCCCAAACACCTTAGTTCAGATTCAAAACCACTATATGTTATGAATTACACTGTTTTAACTGTACAAACTTGTCTGCTTTTATAGAAACATGATGGTTTAATTATAGCCACTTTGAGCTCATCCTGCCCTTGAGTCAAGAGGCTAAGAAAACAGTAACAGTGTTACCAGGGCGACTGATCTAGACTTCCAAGGGAAAACTGGAATGGTATTCTACAGTGGAGGCAAGGGAAAGTGTGTCTGGAGTACAAGAAGTCCCTCAGGGCATCATCTCTTATCCCCTATGGTTTATTACCATGGGAAATGACAATATAATCCAGGCAGAATGAGAAATGGCTCAAGTCCTTCAAGAATGAAGGTTTCCTTTCCCTTTCCAGGTAAAGAACAAGACCTGCTGAAGGTAGTAGGAGTAAGAATGGCTAGAAGTCAGCTGTAAATATTAGCTCTGACCATATTCCAGTTTCAGAAAAGCACTGTAATTGTCATAAATGTGCCTTGCCCGTTTTGTTAATACATATATACAGTTAACATATATTTGTTAATGTAATATATATGTGGTGATTTTCATGAGAATGACTCCTTTAAGCTCATATGTGGCTTTGTTAGAGTAGGTGTGGCCTTATTGGAGGAAATGTGTCTCTGGGGATAGGTTTTAAGGTTTCAAAAGCCCATACCAAGCTCAGTTTCTGCCCCACCCTGTCTCTTTCTGCCTCTTTCCATCTCTCTTTCTCTATCTCTATCTCTATGTCTATGTCTTTCTCTTTCTTGTTCTCCTCCCTCTCCTACTCTCTCTCCATCTCCATCTCTATCCCTGACTCTATCTGAATGTTGCCTGCTGATCAGGATATAAAGCTCTCAGGTACTGCTGCAGTACCATGTCTGTCTAGTTTCCACCATGATGATAATGGACTAATCATCTGGAACTGTAAGCCAGCCTCCAATTAAATGTTTTAATTCATAAGAGTTGCCTTAGTCATAGTGTCTTTTCATAGCAATAGAACAGTGACTAAGACGAAAATATAAGTTAATGAATATATATATATATATATATATATATATATATATATATATGAATGGATACAGAAAATGTGGTATATTTACACAATGGAGTACTACTCAGCAATTAAAAACAATGAATTTATGAAATCCTTAGACAAATGGATGTATCTAGAGGATATCATCCTGAGTGAGGTAACCCAATCACAAAAGAATACACATGATATGCACTCACTGATAAGTGGATATTAGCCCAGAAACTTAGAATACCCAAGACACAATTTGCAAAACACATGAAACTCAAGAAGAAGGAAGACCAAAGAGTGGATACTTCATTCCTTCTTAGAATAGAGAACAAAATACCCATGGAAGGAGTTACAGAGACAAAGTTCAGAGCAGAGCCTGAAGGAATGACCATCTAGAGACTGTATCACCTGGGGATTCATCCCATAAACAACCACTAAACCCAGACACTAGGCAGATGCCAACAAGAGCCTGCTGACAGGGGCCTGATATAGCTGTCTCCTGAGGGGCTCTGCCAGCGCTTGGCAAATACAGAAGTGGATGCTCACAGTCATCCATTGGATGGAGCACAAGGTCCCCAAAGAAGGAGTCATAGAAATACCCAGGGATCTGAAGGGGGCTGAAGCCCCATAGGAGGAACGTCAATATGAACTAACCAGTACCCCAGAGTTCCTTGGAACTATACCACCAATCAAAGAAAACACATGGTAGAAATTGTGGCTCTAGCTATATATGTAGTAGAGTATGGCCTAGATGGTCTCCTCACATCAATGGGAGGAGAGGCCCTTGGTCCTGTGAAGGCTCTATGCCCCAGTATAGGGGAATGCCAGGACCAGGAATGGGAGTGGGTGGGTTGAGGAACAGGGGGATGGGGGAGAGGATAGGGGATTTTCAGAGGGGAAACTAGGAAAGGGGGTAACATTTGAAATGTAAATAAAGAAAACATCTTATTAAAAAAAATAGTGCCTTAGTTAGGAATACTTACTATGAATAGAAACCATGACCAAGGCAAATCATAGCAGAAAGCATTTAATTGGAGCTGGCTTACAGTTTCAGGGGTTTAGTCCATTATTATCATAGTGGGATCATAGCAATATGAGTGGTGCTGGAGTAGTGGTGGAAAGAGACATGCTGGGCTTGAGGTGAGCTTTGTTAACCCTGTAAGCCCCCCCCCCCCCCAGTGACACACTTCCTCCAACCAAGCCACACCCATTCCAATAAAACCAAACTTTCTAATTCTTCTCAAGTAGTTCCACTCCCTGGTAACTAAGCACTCAAACATATGAGCCTATGGCCAGCATTTTTATTCAAAACACAGCATAGAAGTTTTTAAAAGAGGTACGGGACTAGTGAAACATACCTGTAAGTCTGCAAGGGTGTTCTCAGGGAGAACTGACACATGAGACAGTGACTGAGACAGGAAACCTCCTGGTTAGCTTTAACTGTCAGTTTGATACAGCCTAGAGTCTTCTGAGGATGGAGACTCATTTAAGGAGTAGCTAGGATCAGATTGGTCTGTGAGCATTTTTGTGGGAGATTCTTTTCATTGTAACTGCTGTAGAAAAGCCCAGTCCACTGTGAGCAGCACTATTCCCTAGGCAGGAAATACTAGACTGTATATAAAACAAACAGACAGCAACAACAAAACCTGGCTAAGCATGAGCCTCTGAGTGAGCCAGCATACAGGGTTTCTCCATGCTTTCTGCTTCGAGTTCCTCCTTGAGCTCATGCCCAGTCTTCCCTCAGTGATGAACCAGAACCTGTAATAAACCCTTTCCTGCCTATGTTACTTTTGGTCAGTCTTTTTTATCACAGAAACAGAAATGAAGCAAGAACAGAAATGTTCTCCTTCAGTGTGGGAAGCATCTTCCAACAGGCAGCAGGCAGCTCAGATAAAAAGAAGTCTGAGAAAAAGCAGAGTGCTTGTCTGCCAGTCCTTTCTTCCTGAGAGAGCATGTCTACCACAGCTGCCATCATCCACAGGCATCACACCCAGGCTCTGTGGGCCTCTCAGTGGGCATTGTGAAAATTCTTTCATATACTACATCCTGACAGCAGTTTCCCCTCCCTCCTCTCCTTCCAGTCCCTCCTCTCCACCCCCTTCTCCCCAGATCCACTCCTCTTTCCCTTAACAAAAGTGCAGGCCTCCCAGGAATAGCAAAGCAACAGAACTTGGTATCAAGTTAGGAGTTACAGAGACAAAGTGTGGAGCAGAGACTGAAGGAAAGGCCATCCAGAGACTGCCCCTACCTGGGGATCTATCCCATATACAATCACCAAACCCAGAAACTATTGTGGATGCCAACCAGAGCTTGCTGACAGGACCCTGGTAAAGCTGTCTCCTGAGAGGCTCTGCCAGTGCCTGACAAGTACAGAGGTGGATGTTCACAGCCATCCATTGGCTTGAGCACTGGGTCCCCAATGAAGGAGCTAGAAAGTACCCAATGAGCCGAAGGGGTTTGCAGCCCCATAGGAGGAACAACAGTATGAACTAACCAGTACCTCCAGAGCTTCGAGGGACTAAACCATCAACCAAAGAGTACACATGGCGGGACTCATGGCTTCATATGCATATGTAGCAGAAGATGGCCTAATCTGTCATTATGGCTGGGTGAGATAACCCAGAAGGAGGGAATGGGTCTCAAAAGCAGGCAAAAGAATCAGAGACAGCCCTCACTTCTGCTGTTAGGAGTCCCACAAGAACACCAAGCTATACAACTGTAACATATATGCAGAGGACCTAGGTGGGTCCCATATAGGCTCCCTAATAATTGATTCAGTCTCCATGAGCCACTATGATCTCTGATTCATTAGCTTTGGGAGCCATTTTCTTGTGGTGTCCTTGACCCCTCTGGCTCTTACAATCCTTCCTCCCCCTCTTACACGGCGTTTCCCAAGTTCTGCCTAATGTTTGGCTGTGAATGTCTACATCTGCTCCCATTAGTTGCTGAATGGAGCCTCTCTGATGACGATTATGCTAGGCTTTAGGCTCTGCAAATACAGCACAGTAAGCTGAGTACCATCAGGAGTTATTTAATTGTTGTTTTGTTGTTGTTGTTGGTGGTGGTGGTGGTGGTTGGGTTTTCTTCTTTTGTTTGATTGTTTTGTTTATTTGTCATATTTGTTTCTTTCCTAGGTCTCTGGGCTTTCTAGACTCTAGTTCCTGACCCTCCAGACCATGTCAGGCATGGACTCCCTCTTGTGCTATGGGTTTCAAGTTGGACAAGCCATTGTTTGGCCACTTCTACAAGTTCTACAGCACCTTTACCCCAGCACATCTTGCGGCAGGACAAACTATAGGACCAAGGTTTTGTGGCTGGGGAGGTGCTCCAGTCCCTCCACTGGAAACCTTGCTTGGTTACAGAGGATGGCTGCTTCGGGCTCTGTATCCCTCCTTACTAGGAGTCTTCCATAGGGTCACTATCTTAGGTTCCTGGGAGTTTCCATTGCATTAGGTTTCTAGCTTGCCCCCAAGATGTCTCCCAATTCCAGTTGTGTCTCCAAGTATTCCTTCCATCCTGCCCTCATGTGAACCCTCCTGTGCCCATCCCTCCCCCCACATACCTGCTCCCAGTCCACCTGCAAATTCTTTTCTATTTCCTCTTCTTAGAGAGATTCCTTTGTCTCCTTTGAGCCCTCCTTGTCACTTAGCTTCTCTGGGTCTGTGGATTGTCACATGGTTACCCTTTACTTTAGAGCTAATATCTACTTATAGTTGAATACATACCTTGTTTGTCTTTCTGGGTCTGGATTACCCCCACCCAGAATAGTTTTTTCTACTTTCATTCATTTGTCTGCAAAATTCGTGATCTTATTTTTTTAACACCTGAGTAATATTCCGTTGTGTAAATGTACCACATTTTCTTCACCCATTCTTTGTTTGAGAGACATCTAGGTTGTTTACAGTTTCCGGCTATTATGAAAAAAGCTGCTATGAACATGGTTGAGTGAGTGCCCTGTGGTATGGTGGAGCATCTTTTAAGTTATATGTCCAGGAGTGGTATAGCTGGATCTTGAGTTAGACTTTGCAGAGAAAACACCATATTGATTTACAAAGTGGCCGAACAAGTTTGCCCTCCCACCAGCAAAGGTGGAGTATTCTCCTTACTTCACATCCTCACCAGCATGTGCTGTCATTTGTGTTTTTGAGCTTAGCCATTCTGGCATGTGTAAAGTGGAATCTCAGTGTCAGTTTGAACTGTATTTCCCTGATGACTAAGGATATTAAACATTTCTTTAAGTGTTTCTTGGCCATCTGAGATTCCTCTGTTGAGAATTCTCTGTTTAAAATTGTACCCCATTTTTAATTGGATTATTTGGTTTGTCAATGCTTCCTGGGTTCTTTATATATTTTGTATATTAGCCCTGTGTCAGATGGGGGTTGGTAAAGATCTTTTCCCATTAGGCTGCCTAAGCAGAGATTCTTACAAAATGACTCATTAGGAAAATTTCAGGACTTCAGGGCTGGATTAAGACTAATGAAAGATCTGGACTCCAGAATTAAACAGATACTTGCTTCTCTACTTCTATAAAATGCATATGGATATTATTGGCTTAGCCAGACCCTGTCCCAACAACTAATGCAGTAAACGCTCCTTTATTATGTGTGTGATGTATGGTATGTGTGTGATGCATCGTGTGTGTGTGTGTGTGTGTGTGTGTGTGTGTGTGTGTGTGTGTGTGCATATTCCTGCTTGTGTCCCTCTGTCCCTCTCCTTCTTCCCCTCCTTTTGTTTTTTTTCTCTAAGGTCCCCTGCCTAACACAGGTATTGAGTGACAGACCAAGGGAAAAGATCCAATGAGACAAGGGGTGGTTCCGGCTCTTAGTCAATGCCATCTTGAATACACATACACAGAGAAAATGCTGTAGAGTGACTGTCAGACTGGGTAGATGAGTTGACCAAGACAGGAAGGTAGGCTAGTCAGCAGAGAGCATTGGAAGAGCATCTGGACCTGCACATTGAAGGTAACATCTTATTTTGGGCAGTTTAGGCTGCTTTTCTAGAGTCTCATAATCTAGCCGCAGGCAATGGTTTAGTTTCAAAAGGTTCAGAAGGATTGTAAAATGCCTTGTCGGGTGCCTTATAGTTCCCCTTAAATGAAGAAGTCTGAAGGGCACAGAAAGAAGGACAACAAGGCTTTTATAGTGGTAAGACACATGAAGCCTACAAAGGCCTGAGAAAAGCTCAGCAGTGGCTGGAGACTCCCTTCTGGCGACTTTGGGCTGGTGCCTTTGAGTTAATAGGATAATTGAGAAGTAACAGTGCTAGTTGGGATGGCTGAGCCAGACTACCGGGGGGATTGGAATACTACTCCATAATAGAGGTGGGGAATTTATCTGGAGTGCAGCTCTGGCCGAGGCAGCTGCTAGTATTACCATCCCTATGATGAAGGTCCATGGGAAACTACAATACAGTCCTACATGGTGGCAAATGGCCCAGGATCTACAGGAATGAAGATATGGTGACCTCCTTCAGGAGCTTCAGGGATGAACGCAGGGTCACCTCCATCAGGTAAAAAAACATGATCTGTTGCTACCTTGGCAACCCTGAGTGTACCCAGGAATCACTTCTGGGTGCTCAATGTCAAATGTGTTCCCAAAGTCTTTCCAATTTTCATAAGTCAAAGCTTTTTTTCTTTTCTTTTCTTTCTCTCTCTCTTTTTTTTTTCCTTCAACAGGCTATAGTCGCCTGGACACTATAGGAGCTAGCAATGTTGCCTGTTAGCAAAAGGAAAAGAGTAGCCACCTGTGAACCCAAAGCAAGGGTGGTATGGGAGGCCCAGTACCATAAGGTACCTCTTGCCTCTGACATGTTTCATTACACAGTGAAAGGGTTTTGCAGGTGGGACTGAATGTTCTCCTTAGATGTGTGAGTTCACAATGTAATCCCAGGCTTGTTGTCGGAGTCGGAGACAGACATATCACAGCAGGAATAAAGGTCAGAGTAGTGTTCAGGCAAACCTAGACAAGCAGGAAGCTTTCAGAGGAAGAGGCAGGCAAACAATTTCTCTGTGGTACCCTCCAGAGGGCACACAGCCCTGTAAATCACCTTGATCTTAGGCCTGTAAGAGTCATGCCAGACTCCAGATGTGTAAACAGAATTCATCATTGCTTTAAACCTCTAAGTCTGTGGTGATGTCTGAAATGGGACAGAAATCTGATAAGGGCGGGGATAAGAACCAGCCCTACACCTACTGAAAAGCAGTCACCATACGCTGTGTGCTACTATCCTGGGGATGTAGTAACATGCTGGTGGGAAGGGGAGTAGAGCTTGAAACTAAAGTACGTTCTGGAAGACAGAAAAAAAAAAAAAAACCTGGGATATCAGAAAGAGCCACAACCTTTGGAGGTGAGGGAGAGGATCCTTGCTCATCCATTCTTCGGCTTCTAGTGACTCTTGGCATTATTCAGCTTGTGGTTACAACATGCCAATGTCTACTGGTAACATTGCAACCTCCCCCCCACCTTTTCCTGATACAGGCTACCTTATAGATATGTGTGGGTTGCACTTACGGCCCATGTGGGCAGTTTAACTTAAGTGCCCCTCAAGATTCTTCACAGGTTTCGTGGATTTCAATGTCAATGTTGTTTTGGGCTGAGGGCAATCTATCCAGGGAATCTAGGATAAAGAGACCCTGCTGACATTGGGTGGACAGAAGCCTCGTTAGAGCCCCTGCCAGACCAGCTTGGGTTGCTCAAACCGTCTCTGGGGCTTCTTTCAAAGTGAACTGAGTTGGAGAACAGGCCCAAGGAACACCAGAGGTGGTAGAGCTAGTTAGGTCTCCTTTGTGGCAAACACAAGCAAGCCTCAATCTGAAGAACTTCTCATAAGTGGTTATAAAAACGAAAACCCAAACTTAAGTGCCCCCAATTAGAAGTAGAAAGCAAAATATATGATAGTATAACTGGGACTTCCCAGGAGGAAAGATCAGAGTCAGCTACTGTGTCACTGCCATCAATTTCTTCTGTGTCCTATCTTCTCAGTAAATACCAGCTCTGCCATCTCCTCGCTGGGACTCACAAATGCATTCCTTTACTGAAAGAAACCTTTCGGTCGTACTGTGTCTCAGCTCATGAGCTCCACTCATGGGCAGCCCTGGTCGGAAAAAGCAGCAGAGTAGAAGGAAGGGAGAAGGGTGGAGGGAGGGGAAATGGGGTCTGGGAACAAGGTTGTTTGGAAAACTCTGCTCCCTCTTCTGCTTAACCCCAGGAATGGTTCCATTAATACCCAGGACTTCTTGAGAATCCAGTAGAGACCTTGGGAAACATATTGGTGAATGTCAGGGACAAAGGATGGGGAACTAGGAATGACTGGAGGGTAACAGGGGCTTTCCTCTGAGGGGGATGAAAGTGTTCTGGAACTAGACAATGATGGCTGTGATCTTGCACCGTGAAGACATAAAGTTGTTCCCTTCGAATACAGTATTAAACATCAAGAATACAAATTTTATTTTTATGTATACTTCTATTTTAATAATAATAATATTTAATTACAGTAGAAGAAAAGAGTCAACCAAGCACGTTTGGAATGGAACCATGAAGTGCTCTGGCCACAGTGACTCTCTCTCAACCCAGCCTGCTCCATCCCATAGTCACTTTGCTTTCTGTGAGCCTGAGGCTCCATCCTGAAAGATGGAGAGCATACAGATGATCAGAGTGGTAGGTTGCAGCCTGCTGAGATGGCTCACACAGCCAAGGAGCCCCCAGCAGCCCTTCTTGTAGGTCTAGGGCCTGCACAAACCCATACCCATCCTCATGGTAGAACTCTGTAGTCCATCCAGAGAGCTCTTGGCCTCAGCATACTGGCCTTGTGTCAGGTCACACAGCCATGTGGTAAGAGTTAGTCAGAAAACATGGAACTGGGCTGCTGAATCTCCAGGGTTTGCTGCGAACAAGAGGTGAAAAAATATGCCTTGTGCCCTCATCTCTCTATAGAAATACTGGAGGTCAGGCACCCTGACCAAGCTGTTCTGATGCCACTGTTCTTTTGTGCAGCCCAGAGGTGTTTCACAAGAAGGTGTCTGCTCTCTGGGGGCTCAGGGGCTCACAATGTCTCCCAGACAATCACTGCTGATATTTAGAAGCATGGAACATGCCAGGCATCTCATCAGTGCTTCGTGTGTCCAGTAGGCCACCACTTCTGGGAAGGTATACCCTAACATCCTCAGAGGAAGAAAGAAGCCTCACGTCATTAAGATCTCTGTCCTGTGTGCCAGATAGTTCTGACTCCAGACACTGCAGCAAACTGATGACAAGAGGAGGGGACAGGGGCTCAGCAGCTTCCATGGGGAGATAAGGAGATAAGATGCTTTTACTCAGTGCTCCCTGGAGGAAGAAAAGGCTTTGCTTTTGCAGCCTTCATCTGGATTCACAGCTTCTGCTCAGTAAAGGAGGTTGGTGTGTGAGTTTGAAGAAGTGGGTCTCCACTTTGCTCCAGGAAAAAAAAAAAAAAAAAAAAGAACTAATTGCTATAAAAAAAAAAAAAAAAAAAAAGACTCACCAAAGCAGCAAGACTTAGAAAGCTAAAGCCCAGGCTAGGCACCCATGCCAAATGGCCCTGATGGGATGTTCTAGAATCTGGAACTGAAATTATCCAACTCTAGATGATGTTAGGCTAGGCATTGTTGTGTTCCTTGTTTTTAGTGGCGAAGGAAGGGGACTAATAACCATTATATATAAATAAATATACAAAGGCAGGTACAGCTCTGGAGGAGAGGATGAGGGTGGAGACAGAGAAACAAAGTCAAAAACTGTTGGATATTATGTTACTTTTCTTCTACTCTGTATCAAATACCAGACAACATAAGAAAGATTCAGTTTGATTCCTGGTTTCAGAAGGTTTCAGTTCATAGTGGTAGGGAAAGTATAGAAAGATCAGCTCAGTCCATAATGGTGGTACTATAGTTGCATCTATTCACATTGTGACAGACAAGAAAGCAGAGAAGAGCCAGGACCAGGGGTTGCAGGTTACCTTCAAAAGCCTCCCCCTAGTGATGTGTTTCGACCATCTAGACCCCAACTTCAGAAAGTTCCACATTTTCTATAGTATCACCACCAGCCAGAGAATAAGTGTTCAAAATAGGAGCCAATGGGTGACATTTCAGATTCAAAATATAATTCAGCCACTATCCCCCCATCCCCAAGTAATTATAATTATCTAATAATGCAAAACCTATTTAGTCTAACTTCAAAAGGATCCTTACTCTTAACAATTATAATATTGTTCAACAGGCCAAAGTTCAGAGTCCCTTCAGACACTCAAGCCAAACTCATCTATATGCATCTGTAAACAAAAGCACATAAATACAGTGGCACACACCACTCCTTTCCATTCCAAAAGGGAAGAAAGGAGGCATATAAGAAAGGAAGTGTGGTGTAGCCAACTGGTCCCTCCAGATTAGACACGATCATCACTGTCTTGTAGCCGCACAACTGTTAAAATTTGTATAAGACACTCAAGACATCAAGCCCATTAATATTTTCCAGGGAGGGAGGGAGGGGCTTATAAGACTCAGGAGATTCAAGAGGTTCATGAGATTCTCCCCAGGTCTTCACCAGACTGTCATCCATCAAGACATCTGTGAGGACTTGCATTCCTTCATGGAGGTAATGGAGAGAGACACAAATCATAAGGATTCCTCTCTCCTCAAGGTTCCAATTGTACGGGGTGGTTCTGATGCTAAGGCCCTGTTCCCCAGTTGGTTCTCTTTTTTAATTGGGTATTTTCTTTATTTACATTTCAAATGTTATCCCCTCCCCTGGTTTCCCTCCATCCTGGAAACACCCTATCACATCCTCCCTCCCCCTGCTTATGAGGGTGTTCCTCCACCCACCTACTCCTTCCTCCCTGCCCTCGATTCCCCTACATTGGGGCATCTATAGGCCTTCATAGGACCAAGGACCTCTCCTCCCATTGATGCATAATAAGGCCATCCTCTGCTACATATGGAGCTGAAGTCATGTGTACTCCTTTGTTGATGGCTTAGTCTCTGGGAGTTCTAGGGGGTCTGATTGGTTGATATTCTTGTTCTTCCTATAGGGTTTCAAGCCCCTTCAACTCCTTCAGTCCTTTCTCTAACTCCTTTATTTGGGACCCTGTGCTCAGTTCAATGGTTGGCTGTGAACATCTGCCTCTGTATATGTAAGGCTCTGGCAGGGCCTCTCAGGAGACAGCTATATCAGGCTCCTTTCAGCAGACATTTCTTGGCATCCACAATAGTGTCTGGGTTTGCTAACTGTATATGGGATGAATCCCCAGGTGGGACAGTCTCTGGGTGGCCTTTCCTTCAACACTTTATCTCCATATTTGTTTCTGTGAATATTTTGCTCCCCTTCTTTTCTTTCTTTTTTTATTAGATATTTTTTTCATTTACGTTTCAAATGCTATCCCCAAAGCCCCCTATACCCTCCCCCCCACCTTGCTCCCCAACCCACCCACTCTGACTTCCTGGTTCTGGCATTCCCCTGTACTGGGGCATATGATCTTCACAAGACTAAGGGCCTCTCCTCCCATTGATGGTCAACTAGGCCATCCTCTGCTATATATGCAACTAGAGACATAGCTCTGGGGGGGGTGGTACTGGTTAGTTCATATCGTTGTTCCTCCTATAGGGTTGCAGACCCCTTTAGCTCCTTGGATACTTTCTCTAGCTCCTTCATTAGGAACTCTGTGTTCCATCCAATAGATGAACATCCAAGTCTGTATTTGCCAGGCATTGACATAGACTCACAAGAGAGAGCTATGTCAGGGTCCTGTCAGCAAAATCTTGCTGGCATATGCAATAGTGTCTGCATTTGGTGGTTGTATATTGGATGAATACCCGGGTGGGGCAGTCTCTGGATGGTCTTTCCTTCTGTCTCAGCTCCGAACTTTGTCTCTGTAACTCCTTCCATGGGTATTTTGTTCCCTATTCTAAGAAGGAGCAAAGTATCCACACTTTGGTCTACCTTCTTATTGAGCTTCATGTGGTCTGTGAATTGTACCCTGGTTATTTGGAGCTTTGGGGCTAATATACACTTATCAGTGAGTGTGTACTATATGTGTTCCTTTTTGTTTGGGCTACCTCACTCAGGATGATATTTACTACACTCCTCCTCCATTGCTGATGGAATTGCAAGCTGGTGCAAGGACTCTGGAAATCAGTTTGGTTGCTCCTCAGAAAACTGGACGTAGTACTACCTGAGAACCCAGCTATAACACTACTGGGCATATACCCAGAAGATGTTCCAACATGTAATAAGGACACATGTTCCACTATGTTCAAAGCAGCCGTATTTATTATAGCCAGGAGCTGGAAAGAACCCAGATGTCCCTCAACAGAGGAATGGATTCAGAAAATGTGGTACATTTACACAATGGAGTACTACGCAGCTATTAAAAATGATGACTTCATGAAATTCTTAGGCAAATGGATAGAACTAGAAAATATCCCCAGTTGGTTCTTGATTGATCAATGAAGATATCCATGACCAATGACTGAGGATGGAGTGGGACACTAAAAGTTGCATGGGAGGAAATAGAGAGAATCAGGAGACAGGGGAAGGAGGAGGAGACAGTAGAGGAAGGAGTTAAAGCCGATAAGCCTTATGAGTTTTCGGTTGGAATGGCCAATAGCTGCTGTATCCGATTATGTCTGGGGTAGCAGGGGAAGTTGGCAGTGCCCAATCTACATCCAGTCACTACTACTGTAGGGAAACAGTTCACTAGGGTAAGAGTTTTCAGTGAGGTTGCTACCTGCAAACTACTCAGGAGACCTACCCACAGGACAGATGTCTTTAAATTATTATTGCTCCTGTAAGTAACCACAAGACACATATCATTTCACCAAGGTGGACTTGGATAGAATACTGTATCTGGTCTCTCAGTCTACCCTCTAGCAGGGTGAATAGATTTTCTTTATGTCTCTCCAGGAAAAGTCACACAATAAATGGGATCAAAGTGATCTGAAAGCCTAACAGAGAAGTATTAGAGATTGGTGCTAATGTTTTCAATCTAGGTGTCCAGATGCCAAAGGTCCTTGTCCCTAATTGGTTTTTGATCTATCAATAAAGATGCCAGCAGCCAATGGCTGGATGTGGGGCAGGAACCTTAGTGTTGCGTAGGCTAAGACTCAAGGAGAGAAAAGAGATCGACATACTTGGGGGAGACAGATGGAACAAACTCAGAGCTGCAGGGAGGTCATCCAAAATATAGGCAGAAGGGGAAAACAGCCCACAGAAGGGCAGCCCAGAAGCGTCTTGGGCAGCAAGACCAATGGGCATCACAGATGGTAACTAGGCGGTAAAATTAAAGGTAGACTCGGAAGGTGTTTACTCAGTAGTACTGGAGAGAAGGGCATGCTAGCCATGGGAAGCCATGCCCAGCCTTTGAATTTGCCAAAGCATTTTAAATTAACTTGAGTGTGCGTGTGTGTGTGCCTATGCCTGTGCATGGGCATGTGTGTGTTTTCCATTTGCGGATCTGAGATGCTACTCTCTGGGAGCACAAAGCAGTACAGCCGAAAACTCACCACAACAGAATAGACCTTCCATGCTGTAGCTCAATAATCAGCATCCAGGACACAGTGTCACTATGTAAACTCCTTTGAACTTAGGCATCTCTGTGCCTATGATCTTGCCACGTGTAGGACATAAAGTCCTCTGAAACCAGATCTACGAGTTCCCTTCAGGTTTCCTCAGTACATGTTGCATATTTGTGCCATTCAACATCCTGAGATCTCCACTACAACTTAGCAAAGCTGTCCCATGCATATCACCCTGTAAGAGACTCCCAGTAGGAACTCTGACCCTCTTATACTCACCTGGCTCCATAGCACTTTTCTTTGGAATCTTGGTGGCTATCTTGACCCCATGATTCTCAGATTCTGCACTCATCCAAAACCAGCACCAGGTAGATGACACCAAGTTCTAATGACTTGAGATAGAGTGGCTCTCCCTTGGACCATAGCAAGACTTTTGTTTGTTTTGTTTGTTTGTTTGTTTGTTTAGAATCATTAACCACTTCTATTAATTTAATTTAATTTCTTTGTACATTATTTTTATTTATTTACTTTATATCCCTCCCACTGATCTTCTTCCTGGTCACTCCCTCCCTTTTCCCTTGTCCTCAGAGAGGGTGAAGCCCCCAGATATCCCCCTACCATGGCACGTGATGTCTCTACAGGGCTAGGCTCATCCTCTCCCACTGAGGCCAGACAAGGCAGCCCAGCAGAAAAACTCATCCTACAAATAGGCAACAGCCTTTGGGATCGCCCCACGCCAGTTGTTCAGGACCCTCAAGAAGACAAAGCTCTCTATATCGGCTACATCTGTGCAGGGGGGCCTAGGTCCAGTCAGTGTATGCTCATTGGTTGGCGAACTCAGACTCTGAGGACCCCAAAAGTCCAGGTTAGTTGGCTCTCTTGGTCTCCCTGTGGAGTTCCTATCTCCTCTGGGGCACACAATCCTCCCCCCAACTCTTCCATAAGAGTCCCCAGGCCCCGTCCACTGTTTGGCTGTGTGCCTCTGCTTCCATCTGAGTCAGCTGCTGGGTGGAGCCTCTCAGAGGACAGCTATGCTAGACTCCCGTCTTTTTAAAAAGAAAATCTTTTAAATGAGTACTAAGTTTTCTGTTGCACAACTTACAGTGAGAGAGAGGGGGAGGGAGAGGGAGGGAGAGGGAGGGGGA
>NC_034590.1:54636926-54638398 GCF_900095145.1 Mus pahari | reverse complement strand
GAATCTCTTGAATTCCTGAAGCACACTCAGCCATCTTCCCTAGTGCCCCAGGGAAGCAGGCAGGTCCTTTTTAGTGGAACTAATCTCTTTGTCAACTACAACTTCTTTGTTTTTAAATTTATGCATATTTCTTTTCTTCCTCAGTTCCTTTTTTTTTTTTTTTAATTTTTGTACTTTGCTTTTTACTACCAATTTGTACTGTAAGCCTGGCCAAAGCCAGAAGCAATGACCACACTACTGCTTGAATGCAGTGACTATGCTTAAACAGCTTGACATTTGATCTATCAAATAAATCAGTCTATTCACTTTTAACTTTGTTTCACTCAAATTTCTAGAACAAGAGGAAAATACAATTTTTCGCCACAATATAACATGAATATCTCCTGCTCTAGTTTTGACAGAGTGCTCACCTCTATCTGAAAGCTCTTCAGCAGGGACTTTACCAACAGTATTTATTTTTAAAAGTTATTATTTGTATTTTAGTGCACAGGTGTCACATTTCTATGGGTATCCACAGAGACCGGGAGAGGGTCTTGCATAGCGTGGAACTATAAATAAGGGTGGTCATCTGCTGCCTATTGTGAGTGTTGAGAATTAACGCAGGTTGTCTGAAAGAGTACCAAGTGCTCTCAACTGAGCCGTCCCTCCAGCTCTACCAAATGGTATTTCTATCAGTGTTCTGGTCTCCTCAACTCTGTCTAGAATCACTCACTGAGCTATGCTCACAGCTTTCTGGGGATTCTCTATCTTACTCTATCTTCAAACATTTTAAACCCTCCCCCTCCTACCCCACCACACACACACCCCCCAAAAAATTCTAACAAAGGCCCAAGAACTCAGACCCTGCTTTTCTGGAATCAACTTTGCACATTGTTTACTTTGCTAGACTCTAAGTGAGGAAAGGCTCACTCTGGCTCTTGGTTTCAGAGGGTTTCATCCAGTGTGGCAGGGGAGGAGGAGGGGGGTGGGGTGGGCAGATTTCATGGCAGCAGGGCTGAGCGGTAGAAGCCGTTCCCATTCTGGTGGCTCAGGCAGCAGAGACCTGGTATGATCTTCAAGGGTTTCGTTCTCCTTGCTCTGCTGCCACCATCTTTCAAAGGTTCCACCACCTTCCAATTCCTGCCACCAGCTGGGGAACAAGCATCAAAGCATGAGGGTTTCAGATGCAAACCACAGTAGGTACCCACCAGCATCTGCTTTGAAGTAAATACTTCTCGTATTGCTTTAGATGAAATTTTATTTTATTTTTTTTTTGGTACTTCGTATCAAACTATAGTCACTGGACAGAAAACTTTATAAATTGTCATTGTACAGCTTGGAGCTATCACAGACTGAATCTCTTCATAGAATAAGATTCTGACTCGCAAGGGCACAAAAGGTGTGTCCATCCCTTCCAGGTTGTGGTCCTATGAGGTTATTATGATCTTGAACTCTTTTTTTTTTTTTTTTTTTTTTTTTTTTTTTTTTTTTTT
>NC_034590.1:54631658-54635832 GCF_900095145.1 Mus pahari | reverse complement strand
AAAAAAAAAAAAAAAAAAAAAAAAAAGCAATAAAGCTCCAAATTTCCACAAATGTAGTAGCTAGTTACTCACTGGGATGTTCTCAGGGCACTGTGCTATGTATCACACTGTGTCATAGCAGAAGATGACAGGCACAGAGATGTGGTTTCCCTTTGCTACCCCTTCCCTGGGACTAAGATGACCGAAGTCATGCTGCATCCAGGCAGCCCCGCTCTCCCCATGCTAAGCTGCTAACTTGAGTTGGATATAGTGGTAAAGTTTCTCAACAAGGACAATAGGAAAGTCTAGGGTTGGGCAGAATTTCACCAGAGAACCCACTGTCTGCGCCAACAACTTTTACTTGGATGCTCTGATCTAATGAAGTGGTCTCCTACTTTGATCTAAGCCAATGTTCATGCTATTGAGGAAAGGCTTTCTGAGGTAAAAAGAGACAAATTGTCAGGAGTAGAGTTAGATGGAGATTCAGATGGAAAAGCTTAAAAGAAAAAGAATATGTACAGGTTGGAGATACATTAGTCAATAAAGTACTTGAGTTCATGTATAACAACTTGAGTTCAATCCTAAACTCATGCAAAAAAAAAAAAAAAAAAAAAAGTCAAGTACAGTGGACCAGCACTGGGGGAGGTGAGAATGGGGCTGGGGGTGGGGTTCCTGAAACTTGCTTACCAGTCATCTCTAACTGAATCTGAAAGCGACTGGCCAATGAAAGACCTTGTCTTGGGAACACAGAGGTTATCTGTTGGGGGTTGGTCTGAGGCTGCTATGTATTCAAATGCTAAATACTGGCCCCCAAGATCTGGTTGCCCCAACCCACAGATCCTCAGATCTCCCCCAACTTACAGCTATTGTTTAAAAGAAAGGGGCTACAGCCAATTACTGGGGAAAATAGAAGAGGTGGAATTTTAGTTACAAGGCCTGGAGCCACAGGTAGGGACCAAGAGGGAGGAGGAGAGGGGAGGGGAAGGAAGGAGGAGGAAGACAGAGAGAACAGGAGGTCTCCATTAGATGTGATGGACCAGGAGCAGGTGCAGGAGGGAAATGTCCCCCAGGACAGACTGCTGGAGCAGAAGAGACCCGGCAAGATTTAAACAGCAAGTACTTAGGGAATGCAGCTGGGAATTAACAGTCTAGTGAACAGAGATATAGATTAGGGGTAATTTCCCAGCAACTGTGCAAGAACTGATTAAATAATCCATAGGACTCAAACACAAATAACATAGGTTATCAGGGGACGGCAGTCATATTAATAACTAATAGAGTTTATTAAACTCCATTAACAATTGTTGGCTAACTTACACACACACACATGCATGCATGTGCATATAAATAAGAAAGGGAGAAGAGAGAAACAGCAGGACAAAAGAGAGGAGAATAAAGAATAATTGAACTAAATCGAGGTATCATCTGCTGAAGAGTTGACTAGTTGAGTGCGGTTTGCATGCCTAGAAAGAATGAGTCTAAGTCTACCATCCATTGGTCCATATAAGAGAAAATTCCCTGAGGACAATTCCTACTTCACATGAACCAACATGTCTTCATTTCACTTTTTCTATTAAAGAATCCCACAAGGTTCATAACAGAGTTCTGCAATATAAATGAAAATTTAGTTTCCAAATCAAAAGCTGGGAGAGGAAGTCTATAAGGTTTGAAAAACAAAAGTTGAAAAGAGCCCTGAATGTCTCAGAGCTCTGAGAAAATACGCATTAATATTGATGGCTTTTCAATAAATGCTGGGGAAGGAAATATCTCTCCCCAAAGGAAGTACACAGAATTGCTTTCTTTTGGATAATTTTCCACATTTCCCCCGAAGTTTCCATAATTGACTTCCATCCACCTTTGAGAAGAAAATAAATAAAGTCACTTTCCAGGAGTGAGTCTCAACAAACATTTCTCCCAGGAGAAGCGATCGGCACTGCCAGCCTTGTGGCTGTGGTGAGGTTTCCTGAGGTGGCCGTGGTGAGGTTTCCTGAGGTGGCCATGGTGAGGTTTCCTGAGGCTCCAATGATGATCAGTTTCACTTGAGAGACAGAGCAGAATCCCCCAGGAGCGCGTTCCACACAGGGCTGCATGCTCCTTTTCTTTTCCAGGAAAGACAAATAATTAACTATAAAATGAGAGCAGCTCTCCTCTCTGTCAGTGGCTGGGTAGGAGTTCTCAGGTAGCCTGAACTGACTACTTTTTGGTTTAACTGCAGTTAGGTTTGCATGTTTGTTTTCCATCTGTTCTCGGACACCTAGCTCGAGAGTGTCCTAGTGCATTTCATTTATGGTAATGTGATCCTGACCGGGACATCCTGGGTGATTTGGCTGCACTATGGGAACAGCAGAGCAATGGAGCTATGGGACTACCCAGTCCTAATGATTAGAGATATGAAGATCAAACTTGCAACCCAAGTGAGAATAGAATAAACATCATGTTTTCATCAATTGAAGAGCTAAACATGACTAACACCAAGTTGCCTTCATGCGGCCACTGAGGCTCTTGTCCAGAGGACTCATCTGCAGCTTAGACCCTGTTTTAGACAAGGTTTCACACAGAAGAAAACTGGTAGACAATATATGCCAGAATAATATGTATACACAGCAACTGACCCATGTTTTGTACTCAGTGCTTCAGTGAAGTGTGCTGAGGGCATGTCTTATGCTGGGCCCTGAAGGAGACACATAGAAGACCCAATGGACCATGGCTGTACTGTGTTATGGAGTCTACAGGATGATCAGGAGACAGATAAAAGATAAAGGACTCTACTGTGCCAGGTGAAAAGGGAGGGGTCAGCAAACGTCTCTACAAAGAAGTGACATTTGATGAAAATCTGAATGGTGGGCAAGAGAGCATTCTGCACCAAAGTCACACCAGACAACATGGTCAACACAACAGACAGCCAGGGCCAAGCTTAGAGTGGATGTCTGTGTTTTCCAGATCACTGAAAGCAGAATCTGAAAGACATTTTGTCCAGACAAGAGTAAGAGTTGTGATTTTAGAAACCTTGGAATGAAGTTTTCATCAGTTTTGTGGGTAAAAATTAGGGATGATGGCCAGAATCCAATTCACCCTCTAGAAGACGCAGGTTTAGAAGAAAACAGGCAATATGTTGGGATTAAAGGGACCAGTCTGACTGTTCTCCTGCAAGGGGGCGGGGGGGGGGGGGGGGGGATGAACTCTTGATAGCCTGTGACTATCCTGATTGTAAATGAAGATACCTAATGTAATAAAACCCATTGTGTTCTATTAAAATATGTTAATTTTAACAATAACAAATAATAGAAAATTCCCTTATCTCTGCAGATGCTAATCTTGCCCTACTTAAGGGCGAGTAGTAATACCATATGACCAAGCTATGCCACTCCTTGGTATATGTTCAAAGGACTCGGCAACCTACTCTACATCTACATGTTCAGTCATGTTCATTGCTGCTCTATTCATGATGGCTAGGAAATGGAAGCAATTTAAATGTCCAGATGAATGGATAATGGAAAGGCTATACATACACACTATGGAGTATTTCTCTGATATATATATATATATATATATATATATATATATATATATATATATGGAAGTCAGGAAATACACAAGTAAATAAATAGAACTAGAAAATTCATATTGCCTGGGGTAACCCAGATCCAGAGAGATGATGGTGCATGTTCTCTCTCCTTGGATGCTCCTAACTTCTGACCTTCAGATGTGAGTACATATTTTAGAAAAACTGCAGAAACTCGGAAAGTAAGCATGGGCTGTTGTCAGGATGGGGAGAGGTAGTGGTGAAGTGGAGATAGAGAAGGGAACAGCAGGGCACATATGATCTGATCAGTAAATGGGACAAACAGCGGTCCCAATCAGGGAGGGAGAAGGGAGATAAATACATAAGAAAGAGAAAGGAGTAAATGGGACAAACAGCGGTCCCAATCAGGGAGGGAGAAGGGAGATAAATACATAAGAAAGAGAGAGGAGGACAAAAGAAAAAATGTTCAACATCCTTAGTCATCTGGGAAATGCAAATCAAAACAACCCTGAGATTCCATCTCACACCAGTCAGAATGGCTAAGATTAAAAATACAGGTGACAGCAGATGCTGGCAAGGTTGTGGAGAAATAGGAACACTCCTCCATTGCTGGTGGGATTGCAAGCTTGTACAACCACTCTGGAAATCAGTCTGGCGGTTCCTCAGAAAATT